>NC_052349.1:34218133-34518133 GCF_009727055.1 Benincasa hispida | reverse complement strand
TTTCCATGTCATAGGCGTGCGTGAAGAGAATCCAAGGGGATGACAGTGGTCATAAGCATTGCACTGGACAATATTTTGATTATTGGTCTTGCATTGACAAATGTGTAAGTAACTTTTGGTTTTTATAGAATGTAAATTGCAGGAAAAGTTGTACATAAACATGTTTAAACATGTTTCAGTTTTTATAAAACTGAAATAACGTTGAACTAACTTCAAAAACACTTTTTCTTGCAGGTTGCACCAAAATTATTTACAAAACTAAAGTAATGGAGAGTTGTTAGGGATGTGGGGATCCTATCCTTTTGCTTGCAGCATTTTTCTGATTTTTTATGCAATGTCGTTTTGTGGACTTGATTTTTGCATCTACAAAAAATGCCAAGGGCTGTGCAATTTTATAAAAACTATGATAGACCTTTAACCATGGTCAATAAGAAAGGATCTTGGATTCACTTTTGGAGCTTGTGAAAACTTCGTCCTTGAATTTTATGATTGCTTTATATAAGCATTAGTGATCGATTGAATCCAGTAGTAATTTCAGAAAACAAATGTTTAGCAACATTGTACCATGTTGAATTTGCTGTTCCCCCTTGGTTTATCAAATGGCCGTGTAGTTTGAGACTAGGTAGCCGATTGAGGTTCAATTTGGCAGAAGTAGATGATCCCTTTTTGTTCTAATACTTTTGTATTAGATAACATGTTTCATCTTGAAATTAATTGGTAATGAGAAAAATAGTTCATGTATCTTGTAAACAATACGAGTTTTCGTAACGTGGATTCTCGATATTTGATTATTTGAAGATTGATGCTTTCATTTGGTTAACCTCAAGTCGTAATCTTCGTGCTTTACCAAATAAATCGTCATTTTTTTTTGCTTAAACCATTATCGAGCTGGAAAATTGAATCATCAATTTTTGAAATGAACGCAAGGGTCTTATCTATTAGGTGTTGAATATTGTAAGAATGGCTAAAGTATAGGGGTATAATAATGGTAGCTAGCTACTCGTTTTGTAGTATTTGATTTTACACGTACTTTACATTCATATATATTATGTTAACTTACAAGTTAGAATCTCAGCTTTTAATTTTACATTTATTTATTTTACAAAGAATTTGAGGTTATGAACTTTAAAAGATGTGTTATTAACTTTTAATTTTGTGTTTGGATATTTTTAACATTTAAAATTTGTGTTTAGTAGGTCTTTTGACCTTATCGAAGTCTTTTTTTCCTTATAATTTACAGAAGGGTAGTGCTATGGCACTGCCCTGCTAAAAAGTCTCGATTTTGTGTTTGTGTTGTTGCTGCAGTGCTAGTGCCTAGCGTTGGGCAAAGTTGAAAATGGGAGCTCTCGGGTTTAGGTGCCAGGGACAGCCCTGTGGAGCTGACCTGTTTTTTTGGCAACTTAACTTTTTTTCTTCACTTTCTTTTGAAGATTTGGCCTGGTTTGATTCTTTTGACTTTCACCACTTGTTTTATTGATAATTTCTGAAAAACACTAGCAAGCCTATTAAATCTAATAGAAATAATAAAATTTAATTTTATATCTAATAGATTTATGAGGTTCAAATGATTTGAGAACTTGAATAACTTGGGATGTGTTTGGAATACATTTTCAAGTGTTTAATTTAAAAAACAAGTCATTTTGGAAGAAAAGTGTTCGACAACCACTCAAAATAGTTTTTTCACGTGTATTTTAATCAATTTTTATCAAAAGTAATTAAATGAAAATGAGCTTTTTGAAAAACATTTTTTTTTCTTAAGTCAATTTGTTCCTTAGACTACAACTCAACTAGGCTGGGTTTGGTTCTCAAATCTAATCGGGTTGGGTTGGGAATCATGTTTGGGTCTTTTGAGTAGTTGATCCAATTAACTTGAATTTTTAGATTGGTCCAAAATTTCTTAATCCTTCCTATCATAAGTATGCTTGTTAAAATTTATTGGAACAAAATTGAATTTGATTTGACGTTGAAAAAAAAAACATTGGACCTATATTACTATAGGTTGTTAGGAAATAAAATATTGGCTAAAACGTCTATCTTTCGTTTCAATTTCAGTTTCTTGACATTTTAACATTGTAAACTCGTCTTAGACTCTTAGGTTGTGTTTAGGGCAAGAACTGTCTCAAGACTACAATAACCACCCCTTGTCATAGTAGATACTCTTTTGTATTTCCCAATTAGCTATAGTCAACACTATTTCAAAACTTTATTTATTTTTTGCTATAGCTTTTACTATTTTATATTCATCATTTGTTTACTTTTTGTTAAAATGTTTATTATTTCATTCTCAAACTAAAATAGTTTACATCTCAAATACATTCTATTATAACTAAAACTAAAATAATATACACCTCAAACACAAACTATTAGAATTCAACTACAATAACCTAGGATTAATAACTAACTTCTTGCCCTAAACGTCTCTTTAGTATTCTGTTTCTAAAAAAAAAAAAAAAAAAAAAAACTCATCTTTTTATTTTAATTTACAACCCAATAATTGCATTCGTGGTGTACATTGATTTTTTAACCATATTTGTGAATCATAGATTTTTATTTTTTATTATTTTTTCCCAACTAAATATACAAACGTTGATTTCAGGGTTCAATACTTAACTACCCTCGTTAGTCAAATTAGAAAACTTTAGCTCATAGTTATCCAAAAAAAGGTTAGGGATTATTATAGATTTAGTATCTTTTCAAGACTTATTTTCATAAATGTCCAAATATTTTTATATTTTCGTATATAAGATTTGATAGATTTTTTTAGACTAAAATACCCTTAAGTGTAGTGGGCGTCTGGAGAGAGAATGTGGCATTGAAAAAAAAATTCACATTTACTTTGTCAAGCAAGACATTTTTCTCATCACAATCAAAAGCATGCTTGTCACAAGAGATATTCATTTAATCAATATGCATAGCATCATGCTCATTCTCTTTTAAGCAAACAATTTCTTTAAGTAAAGACTTATTTTTACTAGATAAAACATTGTATTTCTTTTTAAGCACAACATACTTAGAACTAAGTTTTTTTAAATCATTTTGCATATTTTCAAAAGCTTCGAACAATTCATTATAAGAAAGGAAGTTCAAGAGTTACCTCATCATTTTGTTCATCCTCTTTGTCACTATGAGCCATGAAGCAAAAATTGGCCACTTCTTCATTATCACTCCCACTTTCACTTTCATCGCTATCATTCCAAGTAGCTTTCATTGCTTTTCTTCTTGGATTTCTTTGGATGATTTGAGAAAAGGACAATCGGTTCTAATATGACCCGACTTCTTGCATTCATAGCATATTACCTTATCCTTTTTGCTATTTTCACCTTTTGACTCTTTTGGTTGGAGAGATGCTTCTTTGAATTGCTTCTTTCTCTTGATGAAGTTCTTATACTTACATGAAAGATAGGCAACATCATCTTCATCAAGGTCATCTTCATCTTGGGAGTCAACTTCTAAAGAGATGGTCTTTAAAGCTATACTCGTTTCTTTCTTTTTCTTCTCATCCTCCATGTTTTTCTTGATCTTTATCTCATGCGTCAACAACGAGCCCATGAGTTCATCAATGGAGAGATATTTGAGATCCTTTGCCTCTTGAATGGCGGTGACTTTAGGCTCCCATTGTTTAGGCAAAAATCACAATAGCTTTTTATCTTCTCAAGATTTGAGTACTTTTTTCCCAAGTCCTTCTAAAGCATTGACAATGTTAGTAAATCTAATAAACATATCAGAAATAGCTTCATTTTCATCAATTTTAAACATTTCATATTGATGAACTAACATGTCAATCTTTGTTTCTTTTACTTGACTAGTTCCTTCATGAGTAATTTCTAATTTATTCCATATCTCTTTAGCGATTTGCAAATAGACACTCTATTATACTCAACTTCATTCAAAGCACAAAATAAGCAATTAATAGCTTTGGCATTTTAAAGAGCATGCTTTTCTTTCATTTATTGACCATTCTTCCTTAGGTTTTATAGTGCTAACACCATCAACATCTTTTGTTGGAATTTTAAAATCTTCCTCAACAATATCCCATAAATCATAATCAATAGAAAGCAAGAAAAATCTCATTCTATTTTTCCAATAACTATAATTAGTACCATTAAAGAAATGAGGCTTTGTAATAGAATGACTATCGGTAAAAGGGATAAAACCTAAAGTTGTCATAGCTCAAAAACAATTAAGCTTATCAAGAAATAAATATTTCAAGAAGAGCTCTGATACCAATTGTTGGATCGATATGGCAACCCTAGAGGGGTGAATAGGGTTTAATTAAACTTTTTTATTTTTAAATTAGCCCAATTAAACTAATTAATACACTTTTTATAAATAATAAGAAATTTCAAATTATGCAACAAATAAGATGACAAAAAATGTGATAATTTAATTCTATCAAATTTTAGCAAATAAATAAGAACAAACTAAAACATACAATAAATTACTTAAATTAATTGCAAAAATAAAAAGGAAAGAGTTAGAGAAGAAGACACCGTAATTTTTATAGTGGTTCGGTCAAACTCGATCTACTCCACTCCCCAAGCGCCTCTTGGGAAATTGAATAAAATCTTTCCGACTCTTTCCAAGGATTAGAGTCCAACCGTTACACCACCGTTCCTTTCCAAATATTGAAATTTTAGGATCCTTTCCACAGTTTAGGATCAAACCGTTACAAATATTGAAATTTTTGAAGAACACAATACAACTCTCACTAGAGTGGATTTACAAGTTTAAGCACTCGACAAGTTTATCCTCACAATACAATAACACTCTCTCAAGAATAAGATGAAAAGAAAAAATTGGTAACTTAGAGAGAGCAACAATGGAAGTTTTGAGTTTTTGGAGGATTATGAAATGTAAAATTTGTTGGTTTAAAAATTGGGGAGGAAGATGGTTTATATAGAGATGGAAAATTTTTTAGAAACCACAATTAATTTGGAAAATTGGATTTTGGAAAAGAAAAATCAATGGTAGAGATTTTAAACTAAACTAGTCGTTAGATACAAAAAAAATATAATATTAAATTCCTTTTCTTTTGAAATTCCTTTTCTTTTTAAAATTAATCCAAAAAAATAAAAAAAATACCATGTGTCAAAAACTAGCCGTTAGATACAAACATAAAATAATATTAAATTCATTTTCCTTTTAATTCATTTTTTAAATTCATTCTCTTTAAAATCAATCCAAAAATAAAAAACATACCATGTGTAAAAAAACTAGCCGCTAGACACAAACATAAAATAATATTAAATTTATTTTCCTTTTAAATTTCATTTTTTTTATTTTAAATCAATCCAAAAATCAAAAGTCCATCATACGTTAATCTTTTAATGATCCACCATTTAACCAATATGCTGCCACATATTTACATGCAAATGGTCTGGTTATGCCACGTCATCCACCACGGTATTTTCTCTATAGACTTGTTTCGGTCATATCGTCTTCGTTTTAGCTCCAATTTGAGTGATTCAAGAGGTGTTGGAATCGTTGTTCCGAGCTCTACGTTATGGATATATTAAAAAACTAATATTTTTAGTAATTAAAAATTGAGTTTGTTATCATCAAAATATTAATTAATTAATTAATTAAAATTAATTAATTTGAGATTAAGTGCCAAAAGGCCAACAGCTTACACAAAGTATCAAGGGATAGAGTATGCATACCTTTGAAGAACCATTCTTCAAATTCCCTCGATCAATTTCCAATTGTCCAAGAATAACAACTCAGCCCTCAAATGCAACGATCGAAATAACAGCACGATCAACAGAACGAACACAGCGATAACGAACCCAACGAACGGCCAATAGCTCATCAAAACCAATCGAGTTAAGTGAGGACACCACAACAATGGTTGTCTTGAGAATCTAGGAGTTGTGGGCTCTGTATGATCTTGGTTAGAGGAAGAAACTGGAGGACAACAATCGTGTAGACGATCGAGCAAGTGGGAGATAGGAAGTTGTCTATTGTATAGACGATATGCTTGATCATTAGTAAATGGCAGCCTATCGTATAGACAAAGCTACACGATTGTTTAGCTACGATCAGGTGAATGAACTACCATATAGTCAAACTCCACGATCTTTAGTCTCTCTACTAGCTATCGTTTAGTGAAACACTTTCACTTGATAGCTTTACCGTGAGTAACTTTTCGAAAGTGCAACTCCCTAATTTTAAGAAAACATTTTTCCTTTTATCTCACAGGTTACGATAAAACTACCAATAACCTCCCATTCAATCGGTTATTTGAGAAAAAAGATTTAATTATCAAATAATTAATATTATTATTAAATAAATAGATAACCAACTTACCATATTATATTTATAACCTATAGTTTTAATATTTCATCTCAAGAAACATACAAACCATAGTTCTTTTTCTATTTTATGGTAATTAATGTAAATCATATTTATATTAATCCTCCACTTGATGTATCTCATACATCACACCAATTATATCATATATAATTAAATTTCCTCTTGTCAATTTGAACATTTCAAATAAACCCCAAGAACTGATTCTCAACTTGAATCTATTGAGCTACCAAGGGGACCTTATGGACCTGTAGCTTGAAGCTCCCATGGTACGTGAATAACTGACTAAACTCTTTAGTCACGGGATCCACCATTCGTTAACTAACAGGCACTCCACTAAAGACCGACAGCTACATTATTCTCACTACAGATATATTTCAGTGTCCATATCAACTAATCAACAATGCGATAACCCTTCATAGATCACTCGTAAGTACAGTTGGACCAATTTACCGTTATGCCCCTGTAGTTACATCTAACTCCTTAAGTACCACTGATTCCTCTAATGAACATAAGTCATAGTCCTACTATGACTGAGTCCTCTCTTCTAAAGAGAGGTTGTGGCCACTATGTTCAAGACCCCGAATCAGCCCTTAAGGGAGCAATCTATCAACTTACCCCTGCTGTAGAGAAGGAGTAAATTCCATCTTGTGTAACTGAGTTTCCAGCTCCCCAATCAGACAAATCCCCAAAAAGGTAGGCTTGTTGAGTAGGCAATTTGGCCACTCTCACCCATACTAAACAAAGGACCACTCTCAAAGGCAGAAGTTCCCAAAATACTCAGGATTAAGGTCATGTCATCTATGGTCGTTTAAGTGAGATGTAAGTCTCAAGTATCAACGACATTATATAAAGAGATGAATCATCTCGTAGTCCGGTCTTATACAAACTCTTTGTATAGGACACCCCCGCTCGTATGTCTCCATATGAATGGTCAGGATCAGACCATTTGTAGTAGTTCACAACACTTGTAAACCTCTACAAAGCGGGCCGCATCCGTAGTGTCACAAGGATAAGGTATAAAGTATCCCTTCTTTATCCTTATACTACAGACCTTTTTAGGTTATTACTTAAGGCATGATCCACTTGTATATCTCATATACATGCTTAAGTTTACATACAATAACCACGAGTCTTTGTTTATTGGATATGAGTAAATGCAAATAAAATAATTCTTATTTTATTCATAACAACGTGTACAGTATTTACAAACTACGAGACTCCGAAAGAATTAGGACACCAATCCCAACAATATCCCACATTGTCCTAATGCCTCAGGAGACTAATATACAATACATGAAAAAACAAGTACAATATACAATAATCCAGGAGTTGTGGGCTTTGTATGATCTTAGTTAGAGGAAGAGACTGGAGGACAACAATCGTGTAGATGATCGAGCAAGTGGGAGATAGGAAGCTGTCTATCGTATAGACGATATGCTCGATTGTGTAATAAATAATAGCCTATCATATAGACAAAGCCACACGATCATTTAGCTACGATCAGCTGAATGAATTATCGTATAATCAAACTACGATCATTTAGTCTCTCTACTAGCTATCGTTTAGTGAAATACTTTCACTTGATAGCTTTACCATGAGTAACTTTCCAAAAGTAGCAACTCCCTAATTTTAGGAAAAAATTTTCCTTTTATCTCATGGTTACCATAAAACTATCAATAACCTCCCACTCAATTGGTTATTTGAGAAAAATATTTAATTATCAAATAATTAATATTATTGTAAATAAATATGATAACCAACTTACCATATTATATTTATAACCTATAGTTTTAATATTTCATCTCATGAAACATAGAAACCATAGTTCTTTTCTATTTTATGGTATTTAATGTATCTCATACATCACATAATTATATCATATATAATTAAATTTCCTCTTGTCAATTTTAACATTTCAATTAAACCCCAAGAACTGATTCTCAACTTGAATCCATTGAGCTACCAACGAGGCCTTATGGATCTGTAGCTTGAAGCTCCAACGGTATGTGAATAACTGACTAAACTCTTTAGTCACGGGATCCACCATCCGTTAACTGCTAGTCACTCCACTAAAGACCGATAACTGCACTCTCCTCACTACAGATATATTTTTGTGTCCATATCAACTAATCAACAGTACGATAACCCTTCTCAGATCGCTCGTAAGTATAGCTGGGCCAATTTACCGTTATGCCTCTATAGTTACATCTAACTCCTCGAGTACCACTGATTCCTCTAATGAACATAAGTCATAGTCATACTATGACCGAGTCCTCTCTTCTAAAGAGAGGTTGTGGCCATTATGTTCAAGATCCGGAATCAGCCATTAAGGGAGCAATCTATCTTCTTACCCCTGCCGCGGGGAAGGAGTGAATTCCATCTTGTGTAACTGAATTCCAAGCTCCCCAATCAGAAAAATCCTCAAAAGGGTAGGCTTGTTGAGTTGGTAATCTGGCCATTCTCACCCATACTAATCAAAGTACCACCCTAAAAAACAGGATTTCCCAAAACACTCAGGATTAAGATCATGTCATCTATGGTCGTTTAATTGAGATGTAAGTCTCAAGTATCAACGACATTATATAAAGAGACGAATCATCTCGTGGTCCGGTCTTATACAAACTCATTGTATAGGACACCCCTGCTCGCATGTCTTCACATGAATGGTTAGGATCATACCATCTATAGTAGTTCACAATACTTGTAAACCTCTACAAAGCAGGCCGTATCCATAGTGTCACCAGGATAAGGTATAAGGTATCCCACCTTTATCCTTATAATACAGACCTTTTTCGGCTATTACTTAAGGCATGATCCACTTGTATATCTCATATACATGCTTAAGTTTACATACAATAACCACGAATCTTTGTTTATTGAATATGCATAAATGCAAATAAAATAACTCTTATTTTATTCATAACAATGTGTACAATGTTTACAAACTACGAGACTCCGGGAGAATTAGGACACCAATCCCAACAATATCTACAGTGAAAAAGAATCAATGGACAACACAATTAGGAACTTCTTTTTCAAGACAAATATGAAGATTGTAAGGAGAGAGCTCCAACCTACTTTTAATTTGTTAGGTTCTGATGCCAATATACCCATTGATGTAAAGGTCAAACTTGCACACTTGTATTTTTTAAAAAGCTTCTTAATTCCTACACAAGGACATAACAAAGTAAGTTGGAAGCATTTAAAAATGTTGGATGATGAAGAAAAGTTTAGATCTTATCCATGGGGTAGGGTGTTCTTTGAACTGAATGTAGAGTTTTTTAAGAAGGGTGTCATCAATAAGCCATCTTGAATTTTCCTTGAAGGACTTCCCCTTGTTTTGATATATTGGGCTTTTGAGATTATACCAAGATTATCCAACCCCATCATTTGATTTTCACGAAGAATAAGCAATGATGGACCTAGAATTACTCAATTGGAATCTTAAGAACCTAATGATTGGAAACACATCAATATCAATGTTTTCAAAGCCACTGGTGTAAGTCTTTTATCATTGTTAATTCCTTTATTTATATATTATTAGCATACTATCAAATGATAGAAACTATCACTTGAACATCAGTGACAACTTCTATGACCCACTAATTTCAAGTTATCAGTGATAGCTTCTATCACTGATTTCAAGCTATTGTGATAGCTTCTATCATTGATAGCATATTATCATAGATAGAAGCAATCAGTAACAACTTGAAATCAGTGATTGTTTCTATAAATATGCTGTCAGGTAGTGATAGTATCACAACATCTTCATTAAACTTTTAGTTACTATTACTTTATTGGTTCCAACTGAACAAGAATTCAATCAAACTACTATAGGTATTTTGCAGAGCTAGAAACAAAGGAGATGGAGATTGAAAAGGAAACAAAAAAAAGGGAAAAAAATATCAATTGAAAGAAAAATAGCATCACTACACGAAGGAATTGAAGAACTTAAAAAAGGACAAAAAGATATTAAGAAGGACATGCATGAAAAGCACAAGGAGATTCTTGATATATTGGGCTATATAAAAGAAATTATCAGTGATCAACTTCCACAAAAAGAAGAAGGTGGTGAAAAGAAATCTCAAGAATCTCTTGAGAAGAACAAAGTGCCATCATCTAGTTTGGAAGTTATAGATGTTGGAGACAAAGAGGTAAAATTTGTGATTTTTTTTTTTTGGTATAAGGAAGTACAATAGCATAAATGATATATGCATGCAGACTGAAGATGAAACTGCTAAGGAGAATGATGCTAAAAAAAGGGTGCTCAAGAAATTGAGAAGAAGGAAGCTAAAGAGAATGACCAGTAGAAATAATTGCAAGATGAAGAGAAAGATCAACAAGAGAAAAAGGATAAAGATAAAGTAGAGGAAGAGAATGTAAATAAAAAACATATGACCAAAAAGAAGGTAAGTACTGATTAATTGACGTTTTTAAGTATAGGATTAGCCTACTATCAGTGATACTTGACATCACTGATAACATACTATCAGTGATAACATATTATCAATGATAACATCTATCAGTGATAGTATAAATGATAGGAAGGTTTATTTACTTTACTAATAGCATATTGATAGATGTCATGTTATATTTGATTCCATGATTTTAGGTTGTTGAAAAGACTCTTAAAAATAGTCCCAAAAAAAAAAAAAATATAGACCAAAGATTGCAATTGAAAATATGAAGGAGTTTGTTGTGGATAAGAGACCGAAAAGACAAGCAAAACTAACCAAGAAAATTTTGGAGAATGAAAAAAAAAAATCTAAAATAGGTCTCTCAAAATGTGTCTCCCAAGGTGTCTTCAAGTAAGCTATAAGACATTCTCCAAGGTGGAAGGATGGTGCTCCAAACTTTGATCTCAAATTATCATAACTCATATTCCTATTTCTTTGGCAATAGATAGACTTGTTTCTTTTAACAATAGATAGATTTTTGTTTGATAGTGATATTTATGCTTATGATTTTCTTGGAAATTAAATTTTTATTTTACAAGATATTTTTATTTCAAAATCCATATGAATATTTCAGAAATGAGATTGATGTAGTTATAATTTTCAATTTATTTCAGTGTTCTTTAACAGGCTGTTCAATGTTCTTCAATAGGTTGTTCGATTTTTTAAACTTTAAATACAACTGCACAACTTCTATCACTGATAGTATGATATCAGTAATAGACATGCTACCAGTGATAGAATCTAGGAAAAATACCTTTTTAGTCCCCAAGTTTTTTGGAGTATGTACATTTGGTCCCTGAAATTTCAAATTAGTCATTTTAGTCCTTAAGTTTTAAATAATAGGTTTAAAAGGTCCTCTTCATTAACAGAACTAATAACAGATCTTCTAAGTAGATTATTTAAATATTGATGTGGCTTGCTGACTAAGTTGATAATTTGGATTTAAATTTGTCTCGTGAAGTTACTTCACGAGACGAACTTCACGAGATAAAAGACAGAAATGACGTGAAGTTGAGTTCCTTGAGTTCATTTCTCGTGAAGTTCATCTCATAAATTTACTTCATGAGACAAAAGACAAAAATGACGTGAAGTTGAGTTCGTTGAGTTCATTTCTTCTAAAGTTCCTCTTTTAAAGTTCGTCTCATGAAGTAACTTCACGATACAAACTTCATGAGACAAAAGATAGAAATGACATGAAGTTGAGTTCATTTCTAGTGAATTTCGTCTCGTGACCTTCAGACACGAACTTCACGAGACAAATTTAAATCCAAATCATCAGCTTAGTCAGCAAGCCACATCAGCATTTAAATAATCTATTTGGACAGATCTGTTAATTTAAACAGTTCTGTTAATGAAGAGGACCTTTTAAACCTATTATTGGAAACTTAAGGACTAAAATGACTAATTTAAAACTTCAGGATAACACACACGTATTCCATAAAACTCGGGAATTAAAAAGGTATTTTTTTTCCTAGGATCTATCGTTGATAGCTTTTCTTTATCAATAGTGCCAAAATTCTTATCTTTTAGTATAGTTACTTTTGTTGAAATAATTTATTGACGAGAGAATACATTTGTTTCATTTAGATATTCATATAGTTAAAGTGGATGAAATAAATTCTTCAATTCAAAAATTAAACACTTGAGATAAGTGATAGAAGGTATCACTAACAACATTATATCATTGATAGCTTGATATCAATGACAGAAGCTATCATTGATAGTTTGATATCAGTATAGAGAAATATCGCAAGTTTCTTTCTTTCTTATGGCTAAAGCAAAACAAAGCATCATAAACAAAAACATTATATTGGCTAAAAAATAAATATATTAACAACAAAGTCTGTTTCACTAGCTATCATTGATAAATTGACAAAACATTAGTAACAAGCTGTCTGATAAATTGATGAAAAACATCAGTAACAAACTATCTCACTATCTAATGGATAAATTGATGACAAACATTAATAACAAAATAAGCTTCTTCATTAAACAATTGGTGGTAACTTGCATGTCCTACAATTATGGCTACGACGATGGCATTGACAACACTTTGAGCTGCTTTTCTTTTCACCAATTGACAGTATCTTTTGTTTTCGTGGTCGTCCAGCTGGACATTTAACTATTAGAGGTAATACATTCACACCAACATTAATAGATCTCCAGTCAAAATAATTTCCAATAGGATGAACCGATCCTTTCTAGGTTGATAACAATGTATTGGAAAAATAATAGTCTGACACAAAAACATATATTTTTATATTTAGTCCACGAATAACAGCACAATCATGAGCATATGGAATCTCCAACAAATCCCAAACATGACAATTGCACAATTTAGAGGCCAAATTTATCAAAAAAAAATTATTGTTTCCATCAACTACTTTATATTCTTTATTGTTAATAGGATCAACTTGAAAAAAAATAATAATAACAAAATGTAATCAAGTAGGTGAACTAATGGCATGTCACTGAAAACTAAAATATAAATGAAATTGTAAGTGGTATTATCCCTTCTTGATGAAATATTTTCAAGCTATTAGTGAAAACAAAACGTATCAGTGATTTCAAGCTATCAGTGATTGCTTAAAAACTATTATTATAATTTACGATATGCTGCTTTTTATCAGTGATTTCAAGCTATCAATGATTGCTTTTGTCATTGATAACATGTTATCAATGGCAGAAGCTGTCACTGATAACATGTTATCAACGATAGAAGCTATCACTGATAAATTGAAATAAGTGATATCTTTTATTGGCTAAGGTATTTGTACCTTGAAGCTTCTTGACTGATTGCGTTGTTGTCAAAACAGTCTTCATGGATAATGCTAATTGACTTTTTTCATAAAACCAATTTTGAAGTATTTATTTAATGGAATCAAGTAATGATGCAACAAGAAACTCCCTAAGCTCTTTCAAAATATTATTCAAGCACTTTGAAATATTAATAGTCATCATATTATACCTTCTTCTCCTAGAATGTGCACGTGCCCACTTCTTAAAACCAACTTTACTGAGATATTCCCAAATAGTAGGATATATCGATTCCATCCACTTCATATAAAACTCAAACTTATCAATTTCATAAGCTTTTGCACAACTATGTGATAATGGGCAGAAATGCACGTTATCATAGTGCTAAGTTATTAAACAATGTTGGATTGCGTTGATAAAATATGTTAAATTGCGTCCGTTAAGCATAAATTCTATAATATTGTGGTCATATGTGTTCAGTGCATTAGAACTATTGATTTTTGTATTTTTGTTCAGAATATGCGCTAACGCAATGCAAGATTGCGATCATAGGAAATTATTGGTCGAGCGCAACTTCACCAAGACTTTGCGTTGATTGTGCTTGAAAATATTCGCCCGAGAAGAATCGCCGCAACTTGGTCAGTGCAACATGGTGGGCGCATCTGGGTGAAAGGCCAATTAAGAGCGATGAGACAGAAAGCTGATGACAGTCGAATCCAAATTAAATTGACAGATGATAACGGTCACAAAGTACATTCAGCTTTATTGGTAACAATCATTCGGCGGGTCAATCAGGAATTAAAGCTGTCCCATCTGCACAACCGGGAAAGAGAAGCCGCCTTTCACCATTGATGCCCTATAAATACCAAGTGTATTCTTAAGAAAAGGGGTTGATCGGTTCACAAGTTCACAATATAACCAGCTCACCGTCTTCTGTTCATAGTTTTCTTCCATTTTTAAGGCGGAGCAAGAGAAGAGTGGTGGCACCGGAGATCGCCCAGGGCAACTCGAGAGAGAACCTTGGGGCGTAAGGGCAGAGAGCAGGCCGACTCTCGCGAGAGCGAGAATATCTTTAGAGCACGAGTAGAAACAGTGTAAACACCTAGCAGCAAGAAATTGCTACTAGGCTCTTTATTATACATGCATTGTTATTTTGTACTTCATCTTCATATCTATTCAATGGAAGTTCTATTTCTACATCTGCTTACTCTCTTAATACGCATGAGAAGCTAAATTAGTTGAATGGATTGAGAAGAACTAAGGTAACATGACCTAGGAAGTTCATTGCTTGCGATTGTCTTGTTTTATGCTGTGCAAAATACCCTTTAGAGTTACTCGAGAGAGAGTCTAAAGAAAGAACCTAATGTCTCGAGAGAGTAGGTTAGAGTCTAGACTCGAAAGAGCAAGATTAGGCTTGCATAAACAAGAGATAGGGACTTAGAGATAAGCTCTGTTTGTCGACTTGCATCGCATGCATTCTTGGAATAAGAATGATATTATGTGGTCGCATATTTGTGTGGATGTCATCTTGTCATCGCATAAATAGGAATAGAGGTTTATGTGTAAACCCTGTAGACTTATCACATATTTATCGCATGCATTATAGCTTTAGAAGCCGTGGTATTCGCACCGAGAGGTGGTTTACTGTTGTATGCATGTTGCGTGATTGCAAGTATGAACGCATTCTAGGGAATGTTAGCCGAAATCTTTCTCAACCCGTTCACTGTATATTCATCGCATTTCCCGTTTACCAACTCTTTTCAAACTCTGCCACATTTGTTATTTATTTTTAATCAATGCAATCAACAACCAAACACTTTATTTATTTTTCCGGTTACCGCAAAGTTTTCATATAAAAATTATCAATTCAATCTATTTCACAAGTCCCTGTGTTCGACCTTGGACTTACCAGGAAACTCAGAGTAATTTCCACTTGAATTCCACTGGGGAAACTTGAGTGCACAACGCAATCCATCAACGCATATCATCCGTATTTCCACATAATAAAATAATGCATCAAGTTTTTGGCGCCGTTGTCGGGGACTTCGGTAAAATAGTTTGTTAACGATATTTTTTTTGATTTCTTTTCAGGACTCTCAATCTCTGGTGAATTAAGACCCGGAGATTGAGAGGAGTTTTAGACGAAGATTGAGAGACCGCCAACAACAACCACAATCCGATAAAGAAGAGATGGCGGAGCAGCCTAGAGGTGGATCACCAAATGATAACAATGTCATGGCGAATTCGATTCTATTGGCAAACGATCGCAACAGGCCTATTAGGGACTATGCATCACCAAACCTTTATGATTTCTCTCTGGGAATCATGAGGTCTGCCCTCGACGGAAGCAGATTCGCAATGAAACTGGTGATGTTGCAGATGATCTAGACTGCAGGGTCAATTCGAAGGAAGGCATGGCGAGGACCCGCACGACCACCTTCAAAGTTTTATTGAAATCTGCAATACTTTTGTGTTCCCAAACATCTCTGCTGAGGAAGTTCGACTAACGTTGTTCCTATTTTCTCTTGTGATCAGGCTAGGAAATGGGCTTATTCGCTCAAACCAGGAGAGATTACTTCTTGGGAGCAGGTAGTAGAGAAATTCATGAAAAAGTATTTTCCACCTATTGAGAACGCAAGACGAAGGAAGCTTATTACAAATTTTGAACAAGATATGGACGAATCGCTCAGCGATGCTTGGGTGAGATTTAAAAGGTTGGTTCAGGATTGTCCGCATAATGGGCTACCAGACTGCCTTTAAATGAAAATTTTCTATCACGGTTTGAATCTTGCTTCGCAGATCGCTGCCAATGTGGCAGCCGCTGGTGGTCTGCTTGACAAAACTTACATGAGGCGAAGAATATCCTGGACTGCATTTCCAAGAACCATGAAGACTGGAGGGAGAGTGACCAGAGATTGAGACTTAAAGATTCTGATGCAAATAACAGTGCCATTGTTTCATTACAAAGCCAAATGTCCACAATGATGAATTTAATTCAAGGAATGGCGATCAGCAGCCCAACACCGCAAAGTGGGCAAATTAACGCAATAAGTCAAAACACCGCAAGGTATACGACTTGCGGTGATGGGCATGCGATGGAAGATTGCCCGCAAAATCCATAGTCTGTAGATTTTGTAAAAATAATCCCTTTTCAAACACTTACAACCCCAGGTGGAGAAACCACCCCAATTTTGCTTGGAAGAATCAACAACAAAATTTTTAACATGTGGTGCAAAAAGGGCCACCAGGATTCTTCCAACGCAACAACGGTCAACAAAGTAATCAAACAAGTAACTCACAACAACCACCACAATCCTCTTCTTTGGAGAGCCTATTGAAGCAATATATAGAGAAAAATGAGACAGTGCTTCAAAGTCAGGCTACGTCCATCCGCAACTCGAATTGCAAATAGGACAGATTACGAGTGAGCTGAAAATAGACCGCAAGGGGCATTGCCAAATTCTACCGAACTTCCACGTAACCCAGGGGGATCAGGTAAGAAGCAATGTCAGGTTGTGACATTACGCAGTGGAAAGACTGTGGAGGGGGAAAAACAGGAGCATAGTAGAACAACTTCCATCGTAACAGAGCCTGAGATTGTGGTAACACAAGAGGAAGAAAGAGAAAATGAAGCAGTGGAACTTGATGTTGCGTCGACCTCAAAGTCAGATGAAATGGGAACCGTGAAAGTTCAGTTACCACCTTTCCCTCAAAGTTTAAGGAAGAAGAAAAACGAAGAGGTACAGTACCAATGCTTCTTATCTATGTTAAAGCAATTACATGTTAACATTCCTTTCAGTGAAACGATTGAGGAAATGCCTACCTATGCCAAGTTTTTGAAGGACATGGTAACTAAGAAAAGAGGCACTGGAAAATATGCCACGGTGGCATTAACACAAAGTTCCAAATCCATTATCCCACCGAAGATGAGCGATCCTGGGAGCTTCATTATTCCTTGCTCCATAGGAGGACTCTATATTGGGCAAGCCTTGTATGACTTGGGGGCCAACATAAATTTGATGTCGCTGTCAATTTTTAGACAATTAAATGTGGGGTAACTTGTGCCCACATCAGTGACTCTTCAATTGGCTGACAGATCTCTGGTTCATCCAGAAGGTAAGGTGAAGGATGTGCTGATCACGATTGATAAATTTATTCTGCCAGCTGACTTCATCATTCTAGACTATGAGGCCGACAAAGATGTGCCCATCATTTTGGGGTGACCTTTTCTATCAATAGGTCGTGCTCAAATTGATGTGCATAAGGGAGAAATCACATTGAGTATAAACGGACAGAAGCTCAAATTTAATATAATTCGTGCCATGAAATTCCCGGATGAAGAAGCCTGCAAGATTCTGATGATGAGGACCTGTATTTGATTGAAGAAGAAAAGTCTGATGAAAAGTATGAAGAAGAGGATGCCAGCGCATTCGTTGTTGCCTGTAATGCAATCATAGCAAAAACAAACAAAGAAGAAATGATCACAACGCAAGAAGAAGAGCCAAAAGAAGAAAGAAAAACAACGTAACCTTCCTTTGTGAAACCACTAACACTTGAACTAAAGACCCTACCAACCTATTTGAAGTACGCATTTCTGGGGCAGAATGAGAAGCTGCCAGTGATAATTTCCTCCGCGCTCAACGAAGATCAAGAGAATGCGTTGATGAGCATTCTCAAGAAACATATGCGAGCAATTGGCTGGACGCTTGCTGACATAAGAGGAATTAGCCTCGTGTACTGCTTGCATGACATTCCTCTTGAGGACGACCATGAATCAACAATTGGAAATCAACGTAGACTTAACCCTGCGATGAAAGAGGTCATCAAGAAGGAGATCATCAAATGGTTAGATGCGGGCATTATCTATCCCATAGTAGATAGCACATGGGTCAGGCCCGTGCAATGTGTATAGGAGAAGGGCGGAATGACGGTAGTCCCAAATGAGAACAATGAATTAATACCGCAAAGAACCATCATTGGATGGCACATATGTATGGACTACTGCAAGTTGAATGTGAGCACAAAGAAAGATCACTTCCCTCTGCCCTTCATTGATCAAATGCTAGACAGACTAGCAGGAAATGATTTTTACTGCTTTTTTGGATGGGTATTCCGGATACAATCAAATCATGATAGCTCCTAAAAATCAAGATAATACCACATTCACCTACCTATATGGGACGTTTGCTTTTCGTCGCATGCCGTTTGGCCTCTGCAATGCGCCAAGCACGTTCCAAAGGTGTGTGGTGGCGATCTTTTCAGATTATCTCAAGAACTCTGTGGAAATATTTATGGATGACTTCTCTGTTTATGGGAACACTTATGAAGTCTGCATAGCCAACTTGGAGAAGATTCTGAAAAGATGTGAAGAGACAAATTTGGTGCTCAATTGGGAAAAGTGTCATTTCATGGTTAAGGAGGGTATAGTGTTGGGAAATAAAGTCTCCTGGGATGGGTTGAAGGTGGACAAAGCAAAGATCGACACAATTGAAAAGCTTCCAACTCCAACCAGCGTGAAGGTTGTGCGGAGCTTCTTAGGGCACGCCGGATTTTACAGACGATTCGTCAAGGACTTTTCTAAGATAGCACGACCACTGAGTGTGTTGCTAGAGGCGGACAGGAAACTTGATTTTGAAAATAATTGCCTCAACGCATTCAGAATTTTAAAAAATGCGCTGATTACCGCAGTGATCTTGATTGCGCTGAACTGGACATTGGCATTTGAAATCATGTGCGATGCAAGTGGGTATGCGATGGGGGCAGCTTTAGCGTAAAAGAGAAAAACAATTTTACACCCCATCGCATATGCGAGTAAAAATTTAAACCCTACTCAAACAAATTATACCACTACAGAGAAAGAACTCCTGGATGTGATTTTTGCGTTGGAAAAATTCCGAGCATATCTGTTGGGAACCAAGGTACTCATCTACACCGATCACTCGACGATCAAATATTTAATGACAAAGAAGGACGCAAAGCCGAGGTTGATCAGATGGGTTTTCCTCCTTCAAGAATTTGATATCGAAATAATTAACCAGAAGGGGACAAAGAATCAGGTTGTGGATCATTTGTCTAGATTGGAAAATCCTGAAGTTGACCGTAATGACACTGAGGTGAGTGCCGTGTTCTCGGATAAGAAGCTATTCCACATAGAAGAATTTTCCTGGTATGCGGACATCGTCAATTATTTGGTTTGTGAACAATTCCCTGAAGATTACATTTATCAACAACAGAAGAAGCTCAAGAATGAATGCAGACATTATTATTGGGATGAGCCGAATCTGTATAGGAGAGGTGCAGACCAGATTATTCGGTTATGCGTACCAAATGCTGCTCAACAACACATATTGTCACAATGCCACGACTCACCATATGGTGGGCACTTTGGAGGGCAGTGCACCGCAACCAAAGTTTGCAAAGTGGATTCTTTTAGCCTACATTATTCAAGGATGTGGCTGACTACGCAAAGAAATGTAATCGGTGCCAAGCACAGGCAACATTTCATGGAAGAACGCAATGCCAATGAACACTATCTTGGAGATGGAATTATTCGACATATAGGGGATTGATTTCATGGGACCATTTCTCCCTTCACATGGTAAGCACTATATTTTATTGGCCGTCGATTATGTCTCCAAGTGGGTAGAGGCAATAGTATGCACCACAAGTGATGCAGCAGTAGTCTCCCAGTTCCTGAAGAAATATATTTTTACTCATTGGCAATCCTCGTGCCATCATAAGTGATGAAGGATCCCACTTTATCAATCATAATATCAAGGAGCTGCTGCACAAGTACAATATCCTCCACAAAGTGACCACTACATACCATCCATAAACGAATGGTCAAGCTGAAGTGTCCAATCGAGAAATTAAATTGATACTTGAGAAGGTAGTAAAGCCTTCATGGAAAAACTGGGCAACAAAGCTTGACGATGCGTTGTAGGCATACCAGACCGCATTTAAAACACCCATAGATATGTCCCCCTATGCACTGGTATTTTGTAAGGCGTGTCACTTGCCTTTGGAACTGGAATATAAGGCACTGTGGGCGGTAAAAAAGCTGAATTTTGATTTGAAGAAGGTAGGGGAAGCATGAAAAATGCAACTGGTTGAGTTAGAAGAATGGAGGAACAACACATATGAAAATGCGAAGATTTATAAAGAGCGTACCAAGCGCTGGCATGATCAACGTATATGCGGTAAGAACCTCCAAGTCAGGCAAAAAGTCTTGCTTTTCAACTCACGTCTACGAATCTTCCCGGGAAAGCTAAAGTCATGTTGGTCCGGACCGTTCATAATTCGACAAGTACTTCCGCATGGCGCGGTGGAATTATCAAATGACGACGGAACCAACATATTCAAAGTCAATGGTAGCGAGTAAAGGCATACCATGGAGAAGACTGGCATCACTGAGTTGATAATGGGTAGAAATGCACGTTATCATAGTGTTGAATCCTTAAACAATTTCGGATTGCATTGATGAAATATGTTAAATTGCATCCATTAAGCATAAATTCTATAATATTGCAGTCGCATGCATCCAAAGTATCAGAGCAGTTAATCTTTATATTTTTGTGTAGAATAATGCGTTAATGCAATGCAAAGAATGAGATCATAGGAATACATTGGTCGAGTGCAACTTTACCGCAAGACTTTGCATTGATCGTGCTCACAAATATTCACCCAAGAAGAAACACTACAACATGGTGGACGCATCCGGACAAAAGGAAAATTAAGATTGATGGGACAGAAAGATGACGACAGTCGGATCTAAATTAAGTTGACAGCTGATAACGGTCACAAAGTACATCCAGCTTTATCGGTGACAATTATCCGGCGCATCAGTCAGGAATTAAAGCTGTCCCATCCGTACAACCAGGAGAGAGAAGCCGCCTTTCACCTTTGATGCCCTGTAAATACCAAGTGCATTCTTCATAGAAGGGGTTAAGCAGTCGATTATTTCATTATTTTACAAGTTCGCGTCTCTGTCCATAGTCTTCTTTCATTTCAAGGCGAACGTGAGGAAGAAGGTGTGCTGATAGATCGTTCTGGCAAGCTTGGGAAAGCACCGGAAGCTACAAGAGTGAGAGAGGGCCGACGCCTGCGAAAGCGGGAATATTTGTAGATCAGAAAAGCGATTCAGTGTAAAAAGCCTCGGTCAGCAAGGAATTGCTACCAGGCTCTCTACCTTTAATTTCCATTATCATTTTGTACTCAATTCAGTTATAAGAATGGAACGTCTTTCTCTATATCTGTTCACTCTCTGTAATTCACGCATGAGTAGCTAAAACAGTTGAATGGGTTGAGAAGCATTTAGCTAGCACAATTAGGAATCTTTATTCTTTATGATTATCTTGTTTATCTATGCTTCATTCATCTATAAGATATACTCGGGAGGGTAGTCTAAGGACAGAATCTAGACTTGGGAAGGTCAGGTCAGAATCCAGTTTTGGAAGAACTAGATTAGAACACATAAACGAGAGATAGGCGCTTAGGAATGAGCACTATTTGTTATTAACGCATCACATGCATCTTAGCAATAAGATATGATTGTATGCAGTCACCTTACTTTTATGCATTTTGCATCAACGCATAGGATAAGAGTAGAGACTTAGGGATAAGCTCTATGGACATTTTGCATTCAACACATGCATCCAAGACTTAGGAGCATCACATTTACATTAGGAAATGACTTGTTGTGCATGGTTGTAACATGATCGCAAAGTTTGACGCATTCTCGAGTAACGCTAGCTAAATATCTTCTCAACCTGTTCATCGCATACTCATTGCATCTATCAACGCAACTCTCTTTTTCAAATCCGCTGCCTTTATTTACTCTTTTTTTTAATCAATGCAACAACACACCCACACTTTATTTATTTACTTGGTTACCACAAAGTTTTCATAAACATTATCAACGCAACTATTTTCACAAGTCCCTGTGTTCGACCTTGGACTTACCAGGAAACTCAAAGGAATTTATACTTGAATTCCGCTGGGGAAACTTGAGTGCACAACGCAATCCGTCAATGCATATCATCCATATTTCCACTTCATAAAATTCAAGCATCACAAGTCGCTCCGTGGAACTAAGAGACTTTGAATGAAGAAGGAAGTAGGTGATCCCTGCATTATCAAATGATCGCAACTTATCAGGGACACAAGTTTTGGAAAACCTCAATTAAAGAATCCTTATAAGTCAACTTCATGTTGACAAACACAATACTCAATATTTTGAAAAACATTCATAACACCTTTTGGAATGCTAAAATTTTGATAAAAAATAATGACTAATCCTTCTCATTCACCAAAAATTTTCTTTAGATTCTCAAATCATCTCCATGATACATCAATTTCAGAGTCAATAATACTAAAAACAAGAGCAAAAATCTGATTGTTATCGTCAATTGTTGAAACCGTCAAAAGAGAAAAGAGTCCCAACATATTTACATTTCAAGAACATGCCATTAACCGATATATTAGGTCTATAATGATTTCAACCTCAATTGATGCTTTAATAGCCATATAACAATACTTAAAATGCCTATTTATGTCAGATTACAAAAGGTATATAATTGATTGATACCTATCAATGATAGCTTCTATCACTGCCTGGAGTCTATCATCAGCTTCCATCATTTTGATGTTATTAGTGATGGAAACTATTAGTGATAGACTTCTATCTATTGGGATTGGTGTCCTAATTCTCCTGGAGTCCCATAATTTATAATCTATACACGTTGTTATGAATAAATAAGAGTTATTTTATTTGGCATTTACTCATATCCAATAAACAAAACTCCATGGTTATTGTATATAAACTTAAGCATGTATATGAGATATATAAGTGGATCATGTCTTAAGTGATAACCTAAAAAGGTCTGTAGTATAAGGATTAAGGAGGATACGCTGACCGGTGACACTACGGATACACCTCACTTTGTAGAGGTTTGCAAGTGTTGCGAACTACTACATATGGTAGATCTTGACCATTCTTGTGGAGACATACGAGCGGGTTGTCCTATACAAAGAGTTTGTATAAGACCGGATCACAAGATGACTAGTCTCTGTATATAACGCCGTTGATACTTGAGACTTACGTCTCACCTAAATGACCATAGGTGACATGACCTCAATTTTGAGTGTTTTGGAACTTTTGCCTTTGAAGGCGGTCATTTGATTAGTATGGGTTGGCTAGATTGCCAACTCAACATGCCTACTCTTTTGAGGATTTGTCTGATTTGGGAGTTGGGAACTCAGTTACACAAGATGGAGTTCACTCCTACCTCGAAGCAGGGGTAAGTAGATAGATTACTCCTTTAAAGGCTGATTTCGAGTCTTAAACATAGTGGCCACAGCTTCTCTTTGAAGAGAGGACTTAGTCATAGTAGGATTATGACTTATGTTTATTAGTGGCCATAAACATAGTGGCCATAACGTTATTGACCTAAATGTACTTACAAGTGATCGTGAAGAGTTATCGCACTATTGACTGGTTGATATGAACACATAATATATCTGTAGTAAGAAGAGTTCAGTTGTCGGTCTTTAGTGGAGTGCCTGGAAGTTACGGATGTGGATCCCGTGACTAAAGAGTTTAGTCAGTTATTCACGTACCGTTGGAGCTTTGAGCTATAGGTCCATAAGATCCCTTTGGTAGCTCAATGGATTCAAGTTGAGAATTAGTTCAATGGTTGGCTTTGAATATTCAAATTGACAAGAGGTAAATCGATTATATATGATATGATTGGTGTGATGTATGAGGATACATCAAGTGGATGATTAATGTAAATGAGATTTACATTAAGTACCATGAAATAGAAAAAGAACTATGGTTTATATGTTTCATGAGATGAAATATTAAAACTATAGGTTATATATATAATATGGTAAGTTAGTTATAATATTTATTTATAATAATATTAATTATTAGATGAGTGCCAGGTATCAGTGCCAGGTTTGCATTTCCTTCAATTGGTATCAGTGCCAGGTCTTTCTGATATTCCAAATTTCACTTCTGTTTTGAACTTCTTTTATAGTCATGGTGAGTTTTCTGCATTTGCATTAAATTATTAAAAGCATTTGTGTATGGCATTGATGAATGTTTATGGGTTAATTGCCCCTGTTTAAAGCTTTCTTTAAATTACAAAGTGTTAATTTGTAAGGCCCCCTGTGATTTTGGGCATAATTAACATACAATTCAGTCTTTAATTGAAAGAGTTTGAGTTTGTCGAGTCGTTTGTGATGAAGTTTCGAAGCATGGAGATGTGGTTCTCAATGAAGAAGAAGACCAAGAGTTAATTGTATCGTGTAGCCTCAGGTAAACGATCGTTGGGATTTGGCTAAATGATCGTGTAGATTTTTCTATGCGAACATGTAGTATTTACTAAACGATCGTTTAGCTAATGCTAAATGATGGGGTAAAGTGTTTACTCTATCGCGTAGCGTTAGTTGCCCGATCGTGTAGATGCTAGAGGTAAACGATCGAGTGGGAGCATATGATGCTCATCGTTTAATAAAAGGCGTGCACTAAACGATCGTGTAGTTAGCATGCCTTATTGCATAGTTATTGACTACAAGATCACGCGGTATACGATACTTAGGCGCTTGCTCAACGATCGTTTAGACGATTGTACTTCACTGCATCGTTATCATTTAGATGATCGTTTAGAGATTGCGTTTTGCGTTGCACGCTGCACGATCACGTACCTCATGCTTCATTACATAGTAAAAGGTATACGATCGTTTAGCTCTAGAAGCATAGGTAAACGATTGAGTAAAGCATTTACTCTTTCGTGTAGACGATCGCATGGATTTTTTGTACACGATCAGTGGAGATGCGGACTTTAAACAGACAGTTCAAGACCTGGTTCGCCTGTTTGAACCAATGACTCGTTACTTTTGTAATAGTTAGCTTTTTAGTTTTGAGGATTTGAGGCAATTTTTCCCGGTTCATCAACTTTTGTTTAATATACATGAGATATATGTGGTTTATATGGCATAGTGTATGACATATAGATTTGAAACCCACCTTATGTTGTGCAATTATTCATGCATCATGTATTATAAGTGTTATAATATGTCATGATGAAATTACAAAAGAGCATACGTATGCATTATGAAAATAGAAGAGTTATATTTATGCATGTAGGAAACATATTCATGCATCATCTTTATATTATAAGCGTTATAGTATAAAGATGAATGGAAGCATGTTTTGCTTGGTTCGTTGCTTGTTTTTATAAGTGCTATATAAAAGGTACCAATGAATGAACGATGTATGGAGCACGACACTGTTGGGATTGGTGTCCTAATTCTCCCGAGTCTCGTAGTTTGTAAGATACACATTGTTTATGAATAAAATAAGTGTTATTTCAATCTTACATTTACTCATATCCAATAAACAAAGCTCTATGGTTATCATATGTAAACTTAAGCATGTATATGAGATATACAAGTGGATCATGCCTTAAGTGATAATCTAAATAGGTATGTAGTATAAGGATTAAGGTGGGATACCTGATCCTGGTGACACTACGAATACAACCCACTTTGTAGAGGTTTGCAAATGTTGTGAACTACTACAGATGGTAGATCATGACCATTTATATGGAGACATGCAAGCAAGGGTGTCTTATACAAAGAGTTTGTATAAGATCGGACTACGAGATGATTCGTTTCTGTATTTAACGCCGTTGATACTAGAGACTTACATCTCACCTAAACGACCATAGGTGACATGACCTCAATCCTATGTGTTTTGGGAACTCCTGCCTTTGAGGGCGGTCCTTTGATTAGTATGGGTGAGAGTGGCCAGATTGCCAACTCAACATGCCTACTTTTTTAGGGACTTATTTGATTTGGGAGCTGAGAACTCAGTTACACAAGATGGAATTCACTCCTTCCTCAAAGTAGGGGTAAGTAGATAGATTGCTTCCTTAAGGGCTGATTCCAAGGCTTGAACATAGTGGCCACAACTTCTCTTTGGAAGAGAGGACTCAGTAATAGTAGGACTATGACTTATGTTTATTAGAGGGATCAGTGGTACTTAAGGAGTTAGATGTAACTATAGGGGCATAATGGTTATTGGCCGGGCTGTACTTACGAGCGATCTATGAAGGGTTATCGAACTGTTGGTTGGTTAAGATGGACACATAATATATCTGTAGTAAAGATAGTTCAACTGTCGGTCTTTAGTAGACTGTCTGGCAGTTAACGGATGTTGGATCCCATGAATAAAGAGTTTAGTCAGTTATTCACATACCGTTGGAGCTTCGAGCTACTGGTCCATAAGGTCCCTTTGATAGCTCGATGAATTCAAGTTGAGAATCAGTTCTTGGTATTGATTTGAAATGTTCAAATTGACAAGAGGTCATTCAATTATATATGATATGATCGGTATGATGTATAAGATACATCAAGTGGAGGATTAATGTAAATTAGAGTTACATTAAGGACCATGGAATAGAAAAAAAGCTATGGTTTATATTTTTCATGAAATAAAATATTAAAACTATAAATTATAAATATAGTATGATAAGTTCATTATCATTTATATTTATAATAATATTAATTATTGGATAATTATCTCTTTTTCTCTAATAACCGATTGAGTGGGAGGTTATTGGTGGTTTCATGATAACCGTGAGATAAAAAGAATTTTTTTCCCTTAAATTTAGTAATGTTGTATTGAAAATTCCATACTTGGAAAGTACTCACAAAAAGGTTGTTAAGTAAATAAGATTACTAAATGACAGCTTGGAGAGACTAGACGATCATGGAGTATTTCTATACGATAGACACTCAACTAACCGATGAGCTAAACGGTCATGCAACTTTAGCTAAACGATCGCATAGCATTTTGTTAAATGATTGGGCATCATCTATATGATAGACATTGTCATCTCCTACTTGCTCAATCGTTTACACGATTGTTCTTCCTCTGGTCTTTGCCTCTAACCAAGTCCACACAGAGCCCACACTTCTGGTGGTGTCATACTCAACTTTACACTATCGAGGTTTTGTGGAGGCCGTTTGTTGCGTTCACTGTGTTCGTGACCTTGGTGATCACTTTGTTTGAGTTCGCTGTGATCGTGCAGTGTAGTGGCTGTCGTGTACGAGCGTTCGAGTGTTGCAGTGTTGCTGATTGTTCGAGCGTTCGTGATTAAGGGTGTTAAAGATAAGTCTTCAAAGGTATGGTTAATTCTTTCCCTTGATCTGTAGAAAAGCATGCTGTAATTTCGATTTTGCACATAGCTTGTTATTTTCGTTTGTGATTGTAATTGTAAATGTTCATATACGATTGAAATTTTGAACGATCCTTCCACTGCTCATGGAAATCCTCATGTCCGATTTTCTTCAGACAGTTAGGCTGTTTGTAAAAGTTATGAATGCCTTGTTTTTGTTTGCTTTGCATTGTGAATGGTTTTGGTTGTTTCTTTTTTAACCATTATAGTATAAATTGGAACTAAAATCGATAAGAAAGAGTTGCATGCAGACTTCGGGTGAACTCATGTTTTAAAAGAGTTTTAAAATTGGATTGAGATAGATCTAAGTTCAAGGTTCTAATGGGATTAGCAATCTAGTTTATTCTTTTTAAATCAGTTTAATAGGATTAAATTGATTGGCATAAAAGATTAAAATTGTATTAAATCTGTCTATAAGGGACCTTTTGTCAAAGGCGGGTTTTGTCTAAGCTTGGGTACTTAAGCTGACGGAAACAGAACACCCCTACTTGGGAGCCTACCTGGAAATGTGAATTAGATATATTTTCTGCAAGCATGCGACAATTGGTCATAAACTTCGTTAAAGAGTTTAATGGATGGTGATCAAAAGTTGTTTCAACTATCCAAGATAAAAGTTACTCTTGGGCAAACCTAAACAGTCACTTAGTTAAAATTCTTAGCCATGTTTTTCTTATGTAAACTAAACTCTAGGTTATAAAATACTCAGTGGGAGGAAAAGATGTATCTGATATGTCAATGATTCCACTCACGTTTCTCCCTGAATGTTCACGTTGTGAGATTCATGCTTGGCCTCGTGGTGCCCTGGAAGCATCCCCCTTCGGATGGTGTTTGCATGAGTCAATATCAAGGTGGACAGAGAGAGTGTTTATAGTAAATGGGTGAAGGGTGTGTGTCAACACGTCCTACCGTCTCTGTCATTGGTTCGCACCATGAAATCATTTTGTACTCCCTCGTGGCACCCTGGGAGCATCCCCCTTCAGAGGGGTTTAATCCAGTTGGTCAATATCAAGGTGAACTCCAGAAATGGATAGGGTCACTTTAGTTTTTTCCCCAATCGGATATTTTCCCTTCGGATTGGCTGCTTGAGGCGGAACTTTAGGGCCTAAAATGGCGGGTCACATTTACGAAAAATCATTAAGTAAGTAAATGATTTCTTGACCAAATCAATGATGACTAGTCGTTATAGGAGCAAGAGTTGTTCCAGTATTTATGCTTGGTTGAGAATGTCTCAATTCAGAGGAGGGATGAATTGACCACCCTTTGGTGGCTTTTATCCTAAACCTTTAAAGCATCATTGTGAAACTAGATGTCACACGAGATTCATGTTAGTTTTGCTAAACCTTATTAGATGTTGTATGTTTTTTCAACGGGTATTTGCTTAAAACCTAACGTAGGTCAATGTGTTTTTTGTTTTCAGCAACATGTTTGATTTTCCATTAAATGCCTCTAGTTTGACCGATTACATACAGTCGAAAGAGTCTTGTAAAATATATTTTGTGGTAAACGACCTCTAATTTCTCATGGTTGAGGAGTGTCCTTAAGTCTCAACCTTTGATGCACAACGAAATGTTCGTAATGCATATGAGTTGTGGATGAAGGCTAATTCATTGGCCCGAATTCACATATTGGCTAGCATACATGATGCTTTGGCCAAAAGGGTTGAGAACATGGTCATTGCATGTAAGATCATGGATCGTTGCAAGAATTGTTTGAACTTTAGTTCTTACTTTCTGAGCATAAAGGGATGGATGACAAAGAAGCCAGTAGTGTCAGTTCCCAAGATAACCTCTAGAAAGAGAAAGCAAGTGTTGCTGACTCTGTTAAAGTTCATCGACGAGAAGTGTTCTTTGAAATGAAACTTGGAGCTTATTTAGGTTCTGATACTAATCCCACTACTCTCCAAAAGAGAAGGAAGTCTAAAGACAGTAGAGATGATTTATTTTTCTTGGAGACGTGTTTAGTAGAGAATGATGATTCTACCTGGATCCTTGATTTGAGTGCTACTAATCACGTTAGTTCTTCCCACGAAGGATTTAGTTCTTGGCAAACATTGCCATAGGGAGAGATGACTCTTTGAGTCGGTACTGGTGAGGTTGTTTCAGCTGTTGCTGTAGGAAAGCTGAAGTTATTTTTGGACAAGAAATGTTATCTGTTACTGGATAATATTTTCGTAGTTCCTTATATTAAGAGGAACTTAATCTCGGTTTCTTGTCTCATTGAACAAGGTTATACCGTCTCCTTTTCTGAGAGTAAAGTGTTTATTTTTAAGAATGGAATGGAGATTGGTTTTGGTTCAATTGAAAGTAACTTATATCTACTAAGGTCGTTAGTCATAAAAGTCTTGTTTAAAACTGAAATGTTCAGTACAGCGACAACAACTAAAAGACCAAAGGTTTCTCCTAAAAAAAACGTCCATCTTTTTCATCTAAGGTTAGGTCACATCAACCTTAATAGAATTGAGTAGTTGGTGAAAAGTGGAATTCTAAAGAGTTTAGAAGAAAACTCTTTGTCGGTGTATGAATCATGCCTCGAAGGCAAGATGACCAAACGACCTTTTACTGGAAAAGGTTACAGAGCCAAGGAAACCTTGAAGCTTGTACATTTAGACCTCTATTGTCTGATGAGTGTTAGGGCTCGAGGTGGGCATGAATATTTCATCTCTTTCATAGATGATTATTCAAGATACGGGTATCTCTACCTAATGCAACGTAAGTCTAAAGCCCTTGACAAGTTCAAAGAGTATAAGGTTGAAGTTGAAAATTTGTTAGGTAAAAAGATAACAACATTACGATCTGATCGTGGTGGAGGGTATATGGACCTCTAATTCTAGAACTATATGATAGAACATGGAATTACGTCCCAACTCTCGGTCCCAGGTACACCTCAGCAGAATGGTGTATCAGAAAGGAGAAACAGAACCTTGTTAGACATTGGTTGGTCTATGATGAGTTATGCTCATCTTCCAGACTCGTTTTGGGGTTTTGCAGTGGAGACTGCAGGCTATATTTTGAATAATGTTCCCTCGAAAAGTGTTTCTGAATCAACTTTTGAGTTGTTGAGAGGTCGTAAAGGTAGTTTACGCTACTTCAGGATTTGGGGGTGTCCAGCCCACGTGCTTGTGACTAACCCGAAAAAGTTGGAACCTCATTCGAAAGTTTTCTTCTTTGTAGGCTACCCCAGAGAAACGAGGGGTGGATACTTCTATGATCCAAGTAAGAACAAAGTATTTGTTTCTACAAATGTTATCTTCTTGGAAGAAGACCACATCCGGGATCATAAGCCACGAAGTAAGCTTGTTTTATGTAAGATTTCTAGTGAGACTAAGACTATTGAGGGTTCAACAAGACTTGTTAAACAGATTGACAGATCAACAAGAGTTGTTGAGGTCGGTGCATCTAGTCAACCAGCTCAAGAGTTGAGACTGCCTTGAAGTAGTGGGAGGGTTATGAACCCACTGGATCACTACATGGGTTTGACTGAAGCCTAAAATGTCATTTCTAATGATGGGGTCGAGGATCCATTGTCTTTTAAGCAAGTAATGGAAGATTTTGACAAAGATGAGTGGATTAAATCCATGAACCAAAAGATGGAGTTTATCTACTTCAATCAAGTCTGGGAGCTTGTGGATTAGCCTAATGGGGTAAGACCTATCGGGTGTAAGTGGATCTACGAGCGAAAACGAGGTGTAGATGGAAAGGTTCAAACTTTTAAGGCTAGACTCGTGGCAAAGGGTTATGTCAGGTTGAGGGCGTGGACTATGAGGAAATTTTCTCACTTGTTGTCATGCTCAAATCTATAAGGATACTCCTGTTCATAGCCACATTTTATGATTATGAGATATGGAAAATGGACGTCAAAACTGTCTTTCTTAATTGTAATCTTGAGGAGACCATCTACATGGCTCAACCAGAGGGGTTCGTAGTTCTAGATCAAGAGCAAAGAATTTGCAAGCTTAATAGGTCCATTTATGGGCTAAAACAAGCGTCTAGATCGTGGAACATTAGATTTGACAGTGCGGTCAAATCATTTGGCTTTGATCAGAACGTTGATGAGCCTTGTGTCTACAAGAAAATCACCAACGGTTCAATAGCTTTCCTGGTACTGTATGTGGATGATATCCTACTCATTGGGAATGATGTAGTGTTTTTTGACTGACATTAAAAAGTGGTTAGCTACCCAATTCCAAATGAAAGATTTGGGTGAGGTGCAATATGTTCTAGGGATCCAGATCATTCGGGATTGTAAGAACAAGAGGTTAGCCTTGTCTCAGGCATCATACTTCGATCAAAGTTTATCAGGTACAGGAATTAGGATTCCAAGAGTGGTTTGTACCCTTCAGGCATGGAATCGTATTGTGTAAGGATCAATGTCCTAAGACACCTCAAGAGGTTTAGAAGATGAGACGGATTCCTTATGTTTCAGCTGTTGGAAGCTTAATGTATGCAATGTTATGTACTAAACCCGACATTTGCTATGCAATAGTGATTGTCAGTCGTTATCAATCCAATCCAGGATTTGATCACTGGACGACGGTCAAGACGATCCTCAAGTATCTTTAAAGAACGAGGGACTACATTCTCGTGTATGGAGATAAGGATTTAATCCTTACAGGATACACAGAATTTGACTTTCAGACCAATAGAGATTTTCGTAAATCGACATGGGGGTCAGTGTTCACTCTGAATAGAGGGGCTATAGTGTGGCAAAGCATCAAGCAAGGATGCATCACAGACTCCACTATGGAAGCCGAATATGTAGCTGCTTGTGAAGAAGGCTATTTGGCTAAGGAAATTCCTTATAGATTTGGAAGTTGATTTAAATATGGATTTGCCGATCACTCTTTATTGTGATAACAACGAGGCTATGGAAAATTCGAAGGAGCCTCAGAGTCATCATTGAGGCAAGCATATAGAACGGAAATACCACTTGATCAGGAAGATTATCCATCGCAGGGATGTGATAGTCACGAAGATCGCATCGGAGCACAACGTTGCTAATCCATTTACAAAGGCCCTCACGGCTAAAGTGTTCGAGGGTCACCTAGAGAGTTTGGGTCTGCGGGACATGCGACATCTTATCTAGGGCAAGTGAGAGATGATATTGGGATATGCCCTAGTTTATTGTATATTGTACTTGTCTTTATTTTGTATTGTACATTAGTCTCCCAAGGCATTAGGACAAGTGGAAAATTGTTGGGATTGGTATCCTAATTCTCCCAGAGTCCTGTAGTCCCGTAGTTTGTAATCTGTACACAATGTTATGAATAAAATAAGAGTTATTTTATTTGGCATTTACTCGTATCCAATAAACAAAGCTCCATAGTTAAACTTAAGCATGTATATAAGATATACAAGTGGATCATGCCTTAAGTGATAACCTAAAAAGGTCTGTAGTATAAGGATTAAGGAGGGATACCTAATCCTGGTGACACTACGGATACATCTCACTTTGTAGAGGTTTGCAAGTGTTGTGAACTACTACAGATGGTAGATCCTGACCATTCATGTGGAGACATGCGAGCGAGAGTGTCCTATACAAAGAGTTTGTATAAGACCGGATCACGAGATGACTAGTCGCTGTATATAACGCCGTTGATACTTGAGACTTACATCTCACCTAAACGACCATAGGTGACATGACCTCAATCCTGAGTGTTTTGGAAACTTCTGCCTTTGAGGGCGGTCATTTGATTAGTATGGGTGAGAGTGACAAGATTTCCAACTCAACATACCTATCTTTTTGGGATTTGTCTGATTTGGGAGTTAGAAACTTAGTTACACAAGATAGAATTATCTCCTTCCCCGAAGCAGGGGTAAGTAGATAAATTACTCCCTTAAGGGCTAATTTTGGGTCTTGAACATAGTATCCACAAGTTTTCTTTGAAAGAGAGAACTCAGTCATAGTAGGACTATGAATTATGTTCATTAGAGGGATCAGTGGTACTTAAGGAGTTAAATGTAACTATAGGGGCATAACGGTTATTAGCCCAACTGTACCTACGGGCGATCTGTGAAGGGTTATCGCATTGTTGATTGGTCGATATGGACACATATATATCTGTAGTAAGGAGAATTCAGCTGTCGGTCTTTAATAGAGTGCCTGGTAGTTAACGGATTGTGGATCCCGTGACTAAAGAGTTTAGTCAGTTATTCACGTACCATTGGAGCTTCGAGCTATAGGTCCATAAGGTCTCCTTGGTAGCTCAATGGATTCAAGTTGAAAATCAGTTCTTGGTGTTGATTTGAAATGTTCAAATTGACAAGAGGTAATTTGATTATATATGATATGATCGGTGTGATGTATGAGATACATTAAGTGAAAGATTAATGTAAATGAGATTTACATTAAGTACCATTAAATAGAAAAAGAATTATGATTTGTATGTTTCATGAGATGAAATATTAAAACTATAGGTTATAAATATAATATGGTAAGTTGGTTATCATATTTATTTATAATAATATTAATTATCGTATAATTATATCTTTTTCTCTAATAATCAATTGAGTGGGAGGATATTGGTAGTTTCATGGTAACAATGAGATAAAAGGAAAAATAATTTCCTAAATTTAGTAGTTGTTGTGAGAATTACCATTCTAAAAAAGATCTCACGCAGATGCTATCAAGTGAATAGAATTCACTAAACGATAGCTGAAGAGAGACTGAACGATCGTGGAGTGACACTACACGATAGTTCACTCAACTGGCCTTTAGCTAAACGATCGCGGAGCTTTTGCTAAACGATTGCATAGCGTTTGTTAAACGATTGGGCATCGTCTATATGATAGACCTTTGTCATCTCCCACTTGCTCAATCATTTACACAATTGTTATTCTTTCGTCTCTTCCTCTAATCAATTCCACACAGAGCCCACTCTTCTGGATTCTCACATCGAGAATACCAAGGTAGCCATTGTGGTGTTGTCGTACTCAACTTGACGTAGTTAAGGTTTTTGGAGGCCGTTCGTTGAGTTCGCGGTGTTCGTGTGGTGGTCGTTGTGATTGTGTTGTGTTGCGGTCGTTGTGTTCGAGCATTTATGAGTTGCATTCTTGGAGGTTGAACGAGAGTTCGTGATCGAGGGAGGTTGAAGATGAGTCTTCAAAGGTACGTATATTTATCCCTTGATCTTATTGTAAAGCATGTTGTAATTTCGTATTGTGCATAACCTGTTAGTTTCCGTTTCTTGATTATAATTGTTAATGTTCAAATACGAATAGAATTTAGAATGATCATTCCACTGCTCATGAAAATCCTCATGTTCGATTTCCTTCACTACTAATGATAGAAGCTACCATTGATAGATTATACAACCCGTTAATAAGTCAGAAACAAAAAAAATAAACCTAGATTCCTTTCTTCTAACTTCATCAAAACTTTGAAATCAAAGCTTATAATTCACGTGCATTGCCTTTCAAAGACTTCATTATTTGCTCTTTTGCCGTCCATGCTTTGTAGCTAATATTTACTCCAAATTCCTTGCGGACTTTATTTACAATATCATTAGAAGTTGAGGTATGAGAAGAATTAAATCTAAAATCATTTTTCAAACATTCAGCTATTAAGGACGAGGAAGCTTGCCTATGAGAAGTTTGAATACTTTTTATAAAACAATTATGAATATCAATAAACTTCCTAAGCATCCACAGAACACTGCGCTTGTAACGGGATGCCCTCACATACCATTGACAACCATCTTGAACACATCGAAATACAATTGCTATTGAATTTTATGTTACAGTCTTAAATTCAAGATTCTTCTTGTCAGCTATCAAGTAAAAATAATTTGATAAAATCTCTTTACTAGTAAACATATCATTTTCTTTCAAATCACGATCAATATGTATATCTATAATCACTTGGAAATTGCCATCATTAATGATAGGCATAGAAGAAGGAACAACAGACAAATGATTCTCAGCTCCACTAAAAGCTCCACTAGAAACAACATTAGAAGACACTTCCAAACATGAAGTAGTGACAAGAGCAACCAAAGGATGTCTTATATTTTATTCCTTAACTGAAGCCAAAAACCAAGCTACATTCTTACCTTCACGAATTTGAACTACATTTTGAAAGTTTTATAGAAGAAGTAGATGCATTCAAACAAATCTCCTTCACTTTTAAACCCACAAAATCTTCAAAAACCATTGTATCATCTACTAAAACTCTAGTAGATTTGTAATTCATATAATAGTGTTTTTCATTCCATATTTTACTATGAAAAACAATTATTGGAATAACCATGTTTTAAAATTCCTGTGAAAGTAAAACAAAAACTCTTGAATAACATCAATAGGTTCTAATATCTATCAAGAGCAAATATAAACCTATCACTATCACTGATACCAGTCTATAACTAGGCATGCCTTTCAACAGATATCAATAAGAAACAATAAACACATAAAAAATTATAACAGTCACATATATTCTATCAGTTATAGTCATTATCAATGATAGCCAACTGATATCTTTCGATTGATGACATTAGCTTCTAAACCCTTAGTTAATACAATGAAAATTGTAGAAAATCATAAATGACAAATAAAAAGACAAGGTAGCCGTAGTATCAAACCTAAACATATATAAAAATAGATATGTTTCTAGAAATATGTGATGACATGCAGAAATGCATGTCATCTTAAGCTTTTTACTTAGAATTTTTGAAGGTTGATAGGTAGAATATGCGACAATCATGATAAGAATTCACGAAAAAATGAGCTTGCATCGATCAACATGTTGAATCTCAGCTAACCGTTATTTTGCGTTATTATGCGTTCAATGTTCTATTTTTGTAGCTAAAATAGGAAATGGACGCAAACGCGGAAACCGGACCACCGCATAGATGACCACATGTGAAGAAACTCTCCGTCGCAAAGGCAAACGCATCGATCAATGCATGGATGTTGCGGTAATCAGCCGTATGCGCCATTGCATGGGAGTTGCGCTCGTCAAGTGATTGCGGTCATCGTGTAGAGTTGCAGTATTAAGAAAATGTGGTCATTGAATGATTGCGGCTACGCGACAACGCATGCTAATGGGATCAACGCAAGGTTGGTGGAATGAACGCATCAATGCATCTACCTCGAGAAAAACCAAAAGATGATGTTGACATTTCACCTACCACGCCATTAGTGGCAGAGGTTCAGAAAGGACTAACACGCCGAATGTCAGACTCAGAGCAGTCCAATTAATGCTGTCGGCGACCCAAGCTCTATAAATAGAAGCCGATGAGTAGAAATTCAAGCTATCCGGGGATGATCCTTGTGATACGGGGATTTCCCCCGTGATCCAGACAAACTGCGTGAGAAGATGGCTGAGAGTTCTTCACCTCCTTCATCCATTTCGAGTGACGACCGCAGCTAGATCTCGAGAGAGTCAGCTCCTCCGTCTTTCCATGGCACCACCGACAGCCTTGACGCACATCCGCTGGAAGCAAGTTTGCTTCTAGCCGGTCATTTCATTTCCCTTTCTTTTTTTATATTGTATTGTATGACATTTTGTGATTAAGGAATTAATACAATTTGTTTTCAATGCATTTCTCTGTTTTCTAAAACTACATCTCCATCTTCTCTGCTTAGCATCTTTACTTTCATTGCAAAACTTAGTGAGACTGTTAGAGTATCACATACTTAGTCATGTGGATTAGAGATATGAAGCATGTAGCAACCCACCGAGAGGTGTGCGTTGCGTGGGTATGTGAGAAAACCTTATTTGCTTAGTGTGATGCTATGACAACGCCTGTCTATAGGCTAGCGCAATGCTTGTCTATGAGTAAAGTCAGCAACAACCAACTTCCTGGGAGGGTAAGTGGTTGGTCGCATTAAACAATGTATGCATTGTTTACTAGAGATAGGAATAATCTTGCGTCAACTAAGTTCATGTGTTTGTCTTGTTTTATGTTGTGCCCAACACCCCTTTAGAGCTACTCGAGAGAGAATCTAAAGAAAGAACCTAATGACTCGAGAGAGCTAGGTTAGAATCTAGACTTGAGAGAGCGAGATTAGATCGCCATAAGCAAGAGATAGGGATTTAGAGATAAGCTCTGTTTGTCAACACTGCATCGCATGCACCCTAGGAATAGGTATGATATTATGTGGTCGCCTTATTTGTATGTGTGTCACTTTGTCATCACATAAATGAGAATAAAGGCTTATGTGTAGGTCCTATAGACTTATCGCATATATCGCATGCGTTCTAACATTAGAAGCCATAACATTTACACCGAGAGGTGGTTTACTATTGTATGTATGTTGCATGATCGCATGGCTTGCGTTGACTAAGGTTGCCCTTGTGGTCACTCTTAAGGGTTGCAACGAAAACATCTTTGCATTTTATCTATTTTTCCATACAGTTATTTCATGTCAAGTGTTGTCGTGTCTCTATCTCTCATACATATTCTCATTGCGTTGTCTGTTAGATAGGAGTAGGAGTAGGGTTAACTTAGCAACCTCCCTTCCATTCTTTTATTTAAACCGCCACATGCACATTACCACTTACATATAGCTACAAGTCCCTGTGTTCGACCTCGGATTACCCGAGAAACTTGCGTTCACGTTATACTTGGCGTGAGCGCAAGAAAACTTGTGATAGGACGCATGGTCATCGCATACATTTATTAACGCATATTCATTCCAACGCATGACCATCGACACATGACTATCAACGCATATCTTAGGAATATGCATCGCATACCGCGTCCAAGAGATTTTAGTTGTCGAGTAAAATTGACTTCTAATTTTCCATCACCAATTATACAATTTAAAAGAATTTATATATATAAAAAGAGTCGAGAATGCAAATCTCAAAATAATTAAAGAAAAGAGTGAGGAATGCAAGCCCTAACTTAATTAATTGGTCAAAACTCAAAATATTAAAGAAAAACTGAACAACGCAATGAAGAAAGCAAAGAGTAAATGAGTTGAAGAAATAAAAAAAATCCCAAAATATCATTAGGTTCTTGAGAAAAAGAGAAAGAAAAGAGTAAATGAGCTGAAGAAATCAAAAAGCAAAACGAAAAACAAAATCGAGAAAAAAGAATACTCAAAGTAACATAACTCACAATCGAAAATGCAATAGGGAAAATGAAAACAAATGTACGAATTGAATCGGCGAGCTTCATGATTTCGCTCGAAGAGCTTAGAAATTTCCAATTCATCGAAAGTTTCTACACCAACACCTAGAAACGAAGATGCACTCCTAAAAATAATGAAATCGAAAATGTAAAAAAGGAAAGCTACTAAAAGGAAAGATAGGGTAAAATTGGAATATTTCAAAAACTAATACCTTGATCAGTTAACAGTTGCTATATTACCAAATATTCCAAATGTGGAATATAGAATAAGTTTTTTTCCCTGTTTGTATTATTTGATACAATTTTTCTTGAAAATATCCTAACCAATATATGAAATATACCACAATATATAAATTAAAATCTGTAATATACCACAATATATAAATTAAAATCTGTATATGTTATGATAGATATGATTTATGAAGCCTATACCGAGTAATGTAGTATTAAATCAAAATTTTTCAAACAAGAATTACATTGATTCGCTTCGTATCAAACAAGAATTACATTAAATTAGTTAAAATCATAACCAATATTTAAAATCATATGAACCAAATTGAAATTCATACCATAAAATCGATTGAAATTCCCACGAGACAATTGATTTTGAGATGAACCTCATAGTATCAAATCAAATTTGTAATTTTAAATAAATTTCTTTACTAATTGGCAAGAAAAAGAAATTATCTTTCACATGTCAGATTCCAGTTTTCAGTTGATGCCAAATAACATCAAATTACCAAAATAATATTTATTCTTTTTCATTCTGTGAATTCTTACAAAATTCTTATCAGAAAATCAAATCATGGAAAGAAAAGAAAAAAGTAAGAAAAACTACAAATTTAAATACAAATTTGGATCAAACAGAGAACAAAAAAGAAAAAAAAAAATCTTAACCATTTCATGATTAAACAACCCTAACTCTGAACCTCCCTCAAAAAATGGAAATTTCCACCATTGAAAAGAGCCTAATTACCATTTGATGAGAGGGACTCAACAACCAATTTTTTGTTTCCTCCGTCGCTGTCGCTACCGCCGCCTTTGCCATCTTTACTAGGACTGAAAGAAGAAGAATCTTCGATAGGATTCATTGCTGTCATGTGGTTATTCTCTTTGTTAATGAGCGAAGAAATAGCGGCCGCAACGGCAACTCGAAACTTAGGGTCAGAAGCAATGGCGGAGACACTCTCGGGTGTGAACGGTGGCTTATTATTGTCGGCCGGTTTCCACGTGCGGCGGTGGAGAGGATTGAAAAGATGATTAGGTTGAAAGTTGGTAGGGTAATTAAAGGAATGGGGGAAGTGTGAGGTTGAAGAGGTGGGGATTAATGGAGTGTAAAAGGTGTTGTTTGTTGAGGGTTGATGATTATTAGGGTTTTGAGTTTGGAGGAAAGTTGGAGAATAGGAAGAAGAAGAAGAGTTTAGAATATTAGGGTTTGGAAGAGAAGAAAGATTAATGTTATTATTAGTTGAGTCTAAGTGCATAAAGGAAGCTGCTGCAGAAGCTGTGGAAGCCATGGCTGTTGCTCCAACAGGGAGTGGATGATTATGTGTTCCTTCGTACGTTGTTATAAGAATTGACATGTCTTCTAAACATCTTTGCACCTAAAAATGGTAAGTTTTAATGTTAGACACTATTATCATATTGACAAATAAAGATAAATAGAAAACAACACATAGATTTACGTGGTTCACTAATAATATGTTAGCTATATCCACATAGTAGAGATGAAACAATTTTATTTGAGAGAATTATTCAAAATACAAAACAAAGGCACTTTTAGGATTAAAGAGTTTATATAGTGCATTTCTCTAAATCCTAAGATAAAAAACGTAAATAATATAAATATGCCAAATACGAAAAATAAATTCAAGGCATTCCAATAAATCATACATAGCTAAATTGATAAAGAAAGTCGTTAAATTATATCAAATATCTTCCAACTTTAAAATTTCATTTTTCTTCTTAATAATACCTTTAGAGAGTTCTTTTGTTGAAATAATAAAGGTGGAAATTGATGTATAAAAATTAGAAAGATTGAAAGATTGATAGTCAAACTATTTAATGAAAGAATAACCAATGAGAATAGACTATATATCATGGACAATTGGTTTTGCTCAAGAATTTGAATTTTCAATTTTGTATTTATATTCTGGAATTTTCAGTTGCATTTAATAGAGATTCTTGATCTAATTGGAAAAAAGTCACAAATGTAATAAATACATGATCAGATTAGACATCAAATTTAATTCTATATCTATTAAAATAGATTAGTTTTTATTTTATTTTATTTGAATATCAAGAATTTGTATTGAACAAAAAATTGCTATAATTGTTTTTAAGAGTTAAGACACCTATTGCACAAAAATAAAACTTATTTTAAGGGACCAAATAGATAAAAACTCATAAAAATTAAGGAACTAGACTAGTAATTTAACAAGAGGAAAAAAATACTTGTTTTCTGACTGGGCATCCTGGTGCAACTGTGCAACGATAATAGGCTCGAGGACATGGATTTCCCTTCGCAATTTTTTGACCATACTTCCTCCATTGACAACCATCGTTCATCTACAAATAATAATACAATTTAACTTTAGAACACCATTTATAATTAAAATCGACTTCGATATTTTATTAGTTTGGTACTTTTTTTAAAAAAAAAATATTTTTTAAACTTGAGTATCCATCTCATGTCATATTAAAAAATTTAGTAAATACCCTTTTGAAAAAAAGGAACAAAAATGACATTGAAATAAGGTGGTTTTGAGAGGGATATTATTATTATTATTAATTATTATTAATGTGGCAAACCAACGTGAACATAATTTAACTGATATTTTTTATCGAGAGGTTAGAGTTCGAATCTGTGAACTAAACAAAGAAAAAGGAAAAAAGAAAAGAAAACTTACAGTGGCAGATTCACATCTTGCTCTCACAGAAACCCTAGCTTTTCTGTTTTGTGGGGGTGCCATTGCTTGCAATTCAGGCCTTTGTGGCTTGTTTTGGATTGAGTTGAAGTTGGACATTATTATTGAATCTTCCTTCTTCTTTTCTCTTGTTTCTTCTTGTAATAATTCTTTATGATTATCTTCTTGATCCAAATCATTGTTGTTTGTGTGGAGCCCTAATGATAACCCTAATTCACTCTTTCTCATCTCGTCCTCCTTCGATGGTGACCGAACTTGTCTCTTCTTCTTCGCCATTTCTCCGAGCTCGAGGTCTGGTTTTGTTGGTTCTTCACGTCTCTTGTTCTCATTTCCATGAAATGATAGGAAGTTGTGAGAGTCCTGTAAAAGAGAACCAAATTATATATGTACTTATTGTAATTGTCACAAATGAGAAATTATTTAGATGCTTCATAACCATTTCAGTCTCGTTTAGTAACCTTTTAGTTTTTAATTTTTGTTTTTAAAAATTTTAATTTCGTACCATTATTGACATATTTCTTAAATATAATGTTTAAATTCTTAATTAAATTCTAAAAGCAAAAATATTTTTTTAAAAGCTATTTTCTTTTAATTTTTAAATTTTAGCTTAGATTTCTAAATCATTAGTAAGAAGTAGATAATGAAAAGAAAAAAAAAATCAAATGGGATCTTCATTTTTAGTTTTCTATTTTTAAAATTAATTAGGTTTATTGCAATTTCTCTTTTTTTCACAACACTTGAATTCCTACTTAAATTCTAAAAGCAAAAAATAATAATTTAAAATCGATTTATTTATTTATTTTAAAGTTTCAATACATGGTTTTTGAAAATGTTAACCAACGTGGAAGAGGGTTATAATGTTAATTTTCCAAAACCAAAAATTCAAAACCATTTGATTAATTATCAGATAGGAACTTAGCTTTTAGTTCTAGAATTTTGGGATTGTGTTAATTTTCTCACTATTTATTTATTATAGTTTTCATCTTTTCCAAAAATTTATTTGAAACCATAGCAAAAATATAATTAACAAGCTTTCAAAACTATTTTTTTTTAATTTTCAAAAATTAAAATTTGAAAGAATCTTCAAAATAACCTAGTATAAAGTAGATAACAAAAACAGAAAAAAAAATATATGAGTGAATGTAATGCTTATAAACTTGTTTTCAAAAAAAAAAAAAAAAACTAAAATCCAATCGGACAACTATTTGTTTTTTGAAAATTAAGCTATTTTTTATAAATTTCTTACAATATTTTACATATTTCTTTAATAAAAAAGTTGAATATTAGTCAAATTAAAAAAATACAAATTTATAAAAAGTACTTTGTTTTAGTTCTCGAAACTTGATTTCGTTTTTGAAAATTTGATAAAATAATGTAGATAACAAAATAAAAAATATAAAAATGTAAAAAAAATTCTCTAAACTTAATTTTCAAAAATAAAAAACTAAAACCAAACGAACTAAATTATTATCAATTGTGTCTTAATGTGACAATTATTTTTAGACGTTTGAGAAAAACATAAACAGGTAATTAAATTATTATCAACTGTGTCTTGGTGTAACAATTATTTTTAGACCTTTGAGAAAAATATATAAAGGTAATTAAATTATTCATTTAAGCATGGAAAAATTTGTGAGTGACAACCATGGGGTCAATATTAGCACGAAATCCAATGAGTAGATTATTATAAAATTCAAAATTCAATTGAGTTGAAAGGAAATTAATGTTGCACAAATTTGAACCTACAAATCATATATATATTTTTTATTCATTTAGATTCTTCACTAACACCAAATAAAAAAAAGAAAAACTTAAAAGAGGCCTTTTTTTTTTTTTTTTTTTTGCTTTTCTGTATTTAATTATATACAAACACTATTAAACTTTCACTTTATCTTTTGTTTAGTTTTCACCTTTTAAAAATTTATAATTTCTAACCAAATTTTATCTAGTGGATTTCTTTTTGATAAAGAGTGTTTTTCTCAAATTTTAGGATTTTTTTACGTATGATTGTGTTTTCCCTGTTTTTGTTGTTTTATTTTAATTTTCAAAATTAATTTATGTATATTCTTACCTAGGAAGTGTGAAATTTTTTTCAATAGAACCATTCGGCATATAAAATAAGGATAAATTGTAAAGACCACCCCTAATGTATGGTAGTTGTAATTACAATTATACTCTTTAAACTTTCGATTGTAAAAATTGAGCCCTTAAACCCATACAAATGTTAATATCAAAATCTCAAGCTTATATAATTCTAGAAATTGTAACAAATTTATAAGTTTGATAATTTTTTTATTATTTGAAAGTCCACAATATGATTATTATAAGTTGAAGAGTCTAATTTTAACACTCGTAAAAGTTTAACGGTCAAATTTTTACAATTAGAAATTTGAAAGTATAACTACAACTACCACCATACTTAAGAAATGGGTTCCAATTTGCCCAAATATTTTATTTAACACTTATGAGAGATTTGAATGACAAAACAAAAGAGAGAACCAAACCAAAATTTTTATCCTCTAAACCAATTAATAACATATATTAGGAGAAGTTTTAATCTAGTAATGTTTGAAGATCACACATATATAATATCAATGAAAACTAATAAGGAAAATGTAAGATACATAAAAATCTTAGAATAAAAAGAGAATTATGAAGTCAATTACCTTGTTGTTGAGGTTACTATTGTTTTGTTGAATGAAACCAATTTTCATTTCAAGATCATAATAATCTTTCATTGTTTGTTCCACAGCTTTTCTCAACACCTTGTTCTCTTCTTTCATTCTATCCATTTCCATTTGTAACTCTGAAATCTAACCCCCAAAACACAAAGAGACAATAATTATAATAAAAAACTAGAAAATTTTCAAATACAATTAAATCATAATCTATAATCTAGAAAATTATTGATAAGAAAGAAGGGATTTTTAATGTAATTACCTCTCCTATATTAATGTTGTGTGGCAAAAACAATTTCAAATTACTAGATGTAGAAGCAACAATATGATCATCAATTTCTTCTTCTTCTTCCTCTTCTTCTTCTTCTTCCTCTTCTTCCTCTTCTTGAACTTTTTTGTGTTTGAAAAGTTCTTCCTTGTGATGATCTATTTTGAGTGATAGATCAATCTCCATATGATTGTTTTTTCTTCTGATCTCTTAGACTGTTGAGAGTTATGGAAGATTATATTATCCTTTTCTTTCTCTTTCTTTGTGTTTTTTGTTTGGTTATTAATACAAATTTTGAGGCACCAAAGTCAATTCTCTCGTCTCTCAATGAAAGGAATTATTATTACACACACATAAGGGCCGCATCTTGGCTTTGACTTTAATGGGGTCCCCCTTTAATTAATTAACCCTCTATTCATCACCTTACCTTCATTTAAATTCACTTTGAAACCCCAAAACCCTAAACACCATCTTTTATTTATTTATATATAGTTTTGGACGGAGAAAGATGAACATCACTTCTAATTTAACACTTTCTTAGATGTGTGAGAGATAAATTACATATATGCAAACACTTCGAGTCAATCCTAATAATACTAGGAATGAGAGATTGAACCTATAATCTTTGAGGAGAAAAATTATATCGATTACCATTGAGTTAAGCTCACTTTGACTGATTTTAATAATGTTTATTAGAAGACGTAAAAGTTGTTGGATTTTAACAAAATATTAGAAGTGTAGTTGTCCCATGTTGAAAAAGTTCTAGGAAGTATCATGAGTACCAAACTCTATAAAAGGAGCTTGTACCTTTGGTTTTAAGTTGTCTCATTTAAAAACGTTTTAAGCTTGAGTGTGCTAACTTTAATTAAGTTCCCTTTATGTAATCTCTAGTTTATGAGAGTGGTAAAAGAGTGCGAGTAATATAAAAGTTTTGAGAGAGTGTTCTTGTAATTGGGATCGAGAGAGAGAAAAATTCTGTGTCATTGTAATAATTTTCCACATAGTGGATTTCTTTCTGGTGAGCCATGATTTTTCTCAAGTTTGGAGTTTTCTACGCAAGTTCTCGTGTTTCCAGGTTTTATTGCTTTCTTTTAATTTATCTGTAATATTTCTGCTTATTTCCTATATTAGAAGTGAGAGATTTCACATATATACTTGCTAGCTCTTACGATTATTAGGGATAACTATGTCGTAGTTGTTATTAAAAAAACATGTGGTTTCATCTCAAAACTAATTGATAATGAGAGAAGTAACTTGTGTATCTGATAAAGTTTGTGAGGTCTTCATGTCTTTCCAATATGGAATCCTTATTAATGTACTCTCCGTAGATGGTGCTTCTTTAGGTTCACAATTGTTACGTCATAGTTTTTCAATCGAATACCGGTTTGGATTTAATGATTATGATACCATATTCGATAAATATGTGATTCCATTTTAAACCCAATTGCCAACCAAAAGAGCAATCTACGTATTTTATTAAAATTATTAAGTCTCTTTATCTTACCAATGTGAAATCCTTAATCGTGTGCGGCAGAAAGTGTTTTTACCCTTGGTGAAAATTCGGATCTAACCCTATACATATGATATTCAATTTTTGATGAATATCTTTTTTCAACTATATGATAATTAAGAGAAACTTTATCGGCCGTATTTAGCCTAACTTTTAATTAATTAAGGCAGCCACAACAATTTATTATAGCTAATTATCGTAGCCCGTTGAGTTGGGTGTCCAAGCCATTAAACATCTTGTGAAGCACAAATTCGAGAGGCTTGTCTTTGTGTTATAATGGTTAACAAATAAGTTTTTTTTTTTATAAAACTAAAAACCTAAAAATAAATTATTTTAGGAAAATTCTTATAGATAGAAATTTTTTTAAAATATTTATACTATAGCAAAAAGTTTCGAAAGTGTTTGTGCTTTTGAAATTTTTTGTTATAAAGTGTAAATATTTTTAAATATTTTTTTATATTTAAAAAGATCCCTAATTTTAATAATTTATGAAAAAACTGTAATGTAATCTAAAATCTAAAAGCTTTTTAGTTAGTATTCGATTATTAATCGTGGAAAAAATGATATTAAATTTGAACTTTTTATTCATTATTATAGTTCAACAATAGTAAATAGGATATTGAATCATCGATTTTTTAGATGATAATAAGTATCTTTATCAAATGAACTTATACATTCGACGAATTGACGAATTGAACACATATTTTGATACCATATCGATCAAATTTCATTTTAACCAATATTGCAATCAAAATTTTTTATTCTAAGGGTCTCTTGTGTTAATTAATGTTTTATTAAAAGGGTTTGAACCTAGCACACATAGCTTATTTATTGGAAGTGTGATTAAATTTTATAATTAGCTGTTGCATCACTGTCATTATTTATGGTGTTTGGACTTGAGATTATAAAAATATAAAATGAAATGAAAAATTGGAGGTGGAAATTAAAAAATATATAAAAGAGAATGCAAACTCAACATAATCAACTCCAATTAAATATGAATGTTTAACGAAATCCAATGAGAAAGAGAAACCTTGGGATCCGATCTTGAAATGGTCAACTCGGAGACCTCATAACTCTACACCCATGTTTCTCTATTTTTCTTTTCTTATACATATAATATTTTTTTAAAAAAACAAATAATTTATGTGACTCTCCATTAGAGAAAATAATATCAAAATCAACTGAGATCATAAAAGAATGAGAGATTTTAAAGATATGAAAGTATCGTTAAAAAAAATTGAAAAGAATTTGATAGTTACTACTTATACCAATAAAGTGTATTCTTTTCCTTTTTTGGTAACTTAATTACAAAAACTTCAAAGTCATGTGGCTAGAGCAATTCTATGTTGGTTGATTTCTAAGATAAAAAGAAAAGTTTGTCACGTGACAACTTATAATTGGACACTTGGGAGAGTTGCACAAAGAATATGGATGGAATTTTGGATGCAACCAAATAGTTTTATTTTTTTTTCTTTTACGAAATGTACAAGTTCGAACAACACATGATGAAAGGAAGTTTACAGAGATAGTTTTTACTTTTAGAATCAGTCTAGGACTAGTAAGGAAATATTTTATTTTTTCAAAATAAATAAAAGTAAAAAAAGGGACAAGAAATCATTTCTCCAAAAGATAATTTTTGTCATGTTATCAAGAAAATTTTTCTTGAGTTATTTTATTTTATTTTATTTTTTAGGTTCTAAAAAGCTACTATGGATAAGTTTATAAGCTACCTTTTTAAAATAAAATTTGGAGAAAAAAAAAACAATAGTTATTAGGAAAATGCTTCATTAATTTATTATTCATATAATCTCTACCACCATTCACGTTACCAAGGAAAATAATACTAAAATATAGATGACATATGTCATAGTGAAATATGAATTTGTTGATAATTTCATCCCTTTCTTTTGCATAAGTACAAAATAATTAAATAATGTCATATGTATATATTAGCTATGGATACATATGGAAGCATTGATTTCTAGATCTATGGATATTAAACAATTATGTGAAGTCTATTCCATTATTTTAAGAGTCAAAAGGCAATTGTTATTATTGCACAACCTATGGTATTTTATAATTGATGAAGGATTTTCTTTTTCTTAATTGAGATCATTTTTCAAGGATAACATGGACAGTATTAAATTATACTCCTAATTGTTTGTGCTTTTCTCCAAGATAAAGGTTTGTGTGATAATATAAAGGGTTTATACTTTAAATCATAATATATATATATATATATATATATATTATATATATATAATATATATATATATATATATATATATATATATAGATATTGATCTTTTAGAAACATGATGATATAAATTGTAAGAGAAGTAGGATAAGTATTGAGTTTTGGCAAAATATTAGAAGCGTGAAAAGTTCAAAAAAGTAATGAGTTTCAAACACTATAAAAGAAGCATATGCCTTTGATATCAAATCATTTAAGCTGTTTGAAATATTTTAAATTTGGGTGTACTAACTCTAGTTAAGTTTCATTTTCTCTAGTTTGAGATTGAGATTAAAAGGTGTGAGTAATATAAAAGTTTTGAGAAAGTCCTCTTGTAATTAGAATCATAGAGAGAATTATTTTGTAAGATCGTAACAATTTTTTACAAAGTAGATATCTTTCTATAGTTTTATTATTTTCTTTTTAATTTCACAATTATTTTTGTTGTAGAAATAAGAGATTTTTCCAACCATGAGTAAGAATGATTGCATATATAACTGATTTGAAAAGGAAAGAAATATGATATTAGTCTTAGTATAGTTAATTTAGAGAAATAATTCTGTTAATCTGTTTGATAGTCACATTTAATTTTTATAATTTTAGTAAAATAGTTTTAATCATGGAAAATCATAGGATAATTATTTTAAATAACAAAATGTTAGAAATATTTTCAAATATAACAATATGTCACAGTCTATTAATGGGACAATGATAAATACTGATAATAAAACTGTTGGAAATATTTTGAATTGATTTATAAATATAAATGTCTACCAGTGTCTATAACTGTCTATCACTGATATAGACACTGATAGATGGTCTATCAATATCTATCACGAATAGATAATAATATTTTATTATCAAATAATTTGATACATTTTCCTATGTTTAAAAACAATCCAGATCATATATATAAAATCATGTCACACATAAATGATGTGTTAATTAGGAGATTATATGACAAGTCTTGATTATTATTATTTTAAATGGACTTCAAATCCAATTTTTGGTCATTCAATATTTATACTATGTGAATTTTCATAAAAATTATTTTAATTTGTATTGTTTCAATTTTTTTTTTTTAATTATGTATTGGACATAAATCTTATAAAACACCACATGTGGACTTGTATGTTTTTAAGTGGCATGTATATTAACTCTAATATTTGGTACATCAAAATAGGGTGGACTAAAGTCCAAAAATGATATTAAATGAAAATGAAAGCTTAGTAGCAAGAACTAGAGAATAGATTTCTAAAGGAGATTTAAAGTGTTATAGATATCTATAAATTAAAGAGGTTTAGAAATAATAAGTTTGTGAATAAGATTATTGAGAATAAAAAATGATTGTATTTAGTTGTATATAAGAATGTTATTAGAATTTTATGGTAATAAATTATTATTTTTATTTAATTTGTGAAATTAATCATGAAAGCTCTATAAAATTTTAATAGATTAATCGATAAATAATAATTCAATTTATTTTTTTTAGAAATTAATTATTTAACAATCATATAATAATAGTAATTAAATTATTGATTACCAATACTTGTAAAATAAGTCATTTATAATTAAATTTACTTGATTACATAATTTGATGAGATCATTTTGATGAATTTATATAATTATGATGTATTAATTAATAAATTCTAATTAATCAATAAAAAACTAATTATAATTGTAAAAAACAGTTTTCATATATAGGAAAATGAATCAAAATATTTATAAATATAGCAAAATTTCACTGTCTATCTGCGATAGACCGCGATAGACTATACTATATAAGCCTGTTTATATCATGATAAACACAAAATAGTAATCTATCGTTGTTTATTTTAGATAAATGATGATATTTTACTATTATTTGTAAATATTTTAAGCAGTTTTATCATTTAAAATAATTTTTCAAAAATAAATTCATATTATATTAATCATAATGATCATTAACCAACAAATATAATTAATTAATTGATAATTTTATTGTATCGGTTCTTTACAGTTTATTGAAAAATAAGTCTGTGTGTGTATGTCTATATATAAACTAATGTATTACACTAAAATAAAAATTAAATTATTTTAAATTGAAGTAGTTAAATTCATACCCTATAATTTAAATTTTAATATAACTTTATAAACTATAAATTTAATTTTCATATAATAATTAATTTTAATAATATATAGAATAAAAGAATACAGAAATGTATTAAAAGATGAGAGATAATGAACATGAAGAAAACTCACCTTTTTGGATGGATATCATTCATGGATATATGCATGAAAATAACTTATTCTCATGTCTAAAACTACAAAACTTGTTTGTTTATCCCTTACCCATTTCTATCCTTATTCGCATTCCAATTCCCTCAATTCAAACGGCTCCTAAAGATTAAGTGTCTAATCAGAAGATTTTAAACCTTATAAAAAAAAGGAAAAAAAAATCTATGAAACATTCCATTTAATTTTTATATGTTTTAAAAAGAGACATTTTTAAATATAAAAAAATTTAAAAATATTTACAATTTCCCTTTTTAAAAATTTCAATATTTATAACATTCGTGTGGTTAAATTAATTAATTTCCTTGAGCATTATCATTTTCAAACTTATAAGACGTTGTTAACAAATTTCCTGCTAAAACAAAGTTTTAACTAACATGCATGTGTACTTTTGTTCTCTTAATTTTTTAATATGATTTTCACATTTTTTAAGATATTTGAATTTTTAGCCCATTCAAAAAGTAAAAACCAATTTATAAAAATTACTTTTGACTTGAATTTTGAAAATATATTAGCAATCATAATAACAATATTTATAAACTTAATTTTCGAAAACTAAAACAATGATTTGGGTTTTGATTTTTAAAAATTAAGATTGTAAAAGTTATATTCACCTATTAATTGCTTTGTTAGGTTATCTACTTTAAAAAAATATTTAAAAAGTCTATGCCAAATTTTAATTTTTAAAATTTGGTTAAAAATTTAAATGTTTCCTTAAGAAAGATGAGGACCATTATAAAGAAATTATGATAAATTACAAATACAATTTTAAAAAATCAAATGGATATCAAAACAAAACCTAAGTAATTAGGAAATGGAGTCTAATTAGTGATGTGTTAAGGGCAAAATTGAAAATCAATGAGGACTTGAATTGGTTAAGGATGTGTTTGGATTACATTTTCAAGTGTTTAATTTAAAAAATAAGTCATTTAAGAAGAAATCGAAATGTTTAACAACCACTCAAAATAACTTTTTAAGTATATTTTAATCAATTTTTATAAAAAATATTTAAATAAAAATGAGTTTCTTGAAAAACACTTTTTTCTTAAGTCAATCCGAACGGGCCCTAAGAAATGGGACAACATCAGCATAACTATGTGATAATTGACTCATATACTTTTCTTAAGGCTGAATGTTCAAATCATATATATTTTTCAACATCAGCGTAACTATGTGACAATTGACTCATATACTTTTCATGCTCCTTCATACTCCTTTATTGGAATAAAGGAGCATGAGTTTTTTTTTTTTTTTTTTTTTTTTTTTTTTTTTTTTTTTTTTTTTTTTTTTAAGTGAGAAAAAGAAGGACAGTTACAAATATGACAATCAAAACTAAAGTAGTAGTAATATATCATAATGTAAAAAAAATTAAAATATAGAAAAGTTTAGATAGTCTATTAGTATTAGTTAGTAGGAGTCCAATATGATAGATAGACTTTGCTATATTCGATTTTTTTAAAAATATTATTATATACTTAATTATCACCTTAAAAATGCTATCTATTTACTTTAAAAAAAAAAAAAAAAAAAAACCATACTTTGGGGAGTGGGGGGTTTGATGGATTATTAGAGAGTTTCTTCCACCTTGCAAAAAATAATGGATAAAACTTTCCCTTTCAGTTAATTCTGATACACTCACTTAATTATTGCAACAACTTGCAAAAATGAAGTTTAAGGATTAAAAAAAGTAACGTAGAGTTTACATAAAGTCCATAGTTTTCAGGGTTTAAAATCAATAGGATAATGATTTTTAGCAGAGAAATCAGAGAATAAATAAAGAGCTTTGCGGCTACAAAAATGGATGCTCTTAATCCTTAGAGATCTTCATTGGGCAGGTTAGCGTCGAAGAATGGCATCTTAAAGATATTTTTAATAATCAAATAAAATTAAGACTATTATAATATTACGAATCAAGTGATATAGATGATAATGCTTAGTGTCTAAAGGCCACGTGTCATATTCCTATTACCTTATGTATTATCCATGTGTCTCAAGATCATAGACTATTAGTGTCCATATAATTCCACCTCTTACTTATCAATTTTCTTATAAATAGTGACATTTCGTGGATCTTGAAGAAATGTACATTAGTGAGAAAATTCATTTCATATTTTCCTATTCACATAATTTCTAATATTTTGTTATTTTATTTATTTAATTTATTATTATATTATATTTTCTCCATATTTGTATTCCTATTGTGCTTCTTAATTACAATATGTTATTAGCACGAGTTTTTTTCGTTTCCCCCGCTGAAGAATTATAGATAGTTTCATATGTTGAATGACTCAAAAATGAGGAATGAAGTTCTATGTCTGATAGACTGTGCAACTACGCGTATAATACTTACAAGTAGAAAATATTTTTCCAAACTGACAATGCTGAAAACAAAAGTCAATACCATATCAAATTCTATAAATTTAATTAAATGTTTTGAAAAGCAAATATTATTTTAGCTAGAAACAAAATTTACAATTGACAATGTATTGTTCTCTAGTCAATAAAAAAGAAATCTATTAAGTTTTAAAGATATAAGTTGTAATAGTTATCATATTGAGACTGATCGAAAGAATAATATGAAGTATCTTTATATCATATCTACTGTGTCACATAAAAAACGTATATTGGAAAAGTTGCCTTCCTGGATTATATTATACTCATATACGAGTAATTGAAATATATACAACAATGAACCTGAAGTTCATGAATCCAAATATATTTACTATTTGGCATGACAGATTGGGTCATCCAGGGTCTATAATGATGAGAAGAGAATTCAAATGGATACCCATTGAAGAACTAGATTTTTCGATCTAGTGAATTATCATGTGATGCTTGCTCTCAACGCAAATTAATAATTAGACTATCACCAGCTAGAATGTAGACTTAATCACTTGCATTTTTAGAACTAATTCACGGTGATATATGTGGACATATTAACCCACCAAGTGGACCATTTATATATTTTATAGTATTAGTAGATGCATCCAGGAGATGATTACATGTGTCCTTATTATCAAGTCGAAACTTTGCATTTGCAGGATACTTATTTAAATAATTAAGGTAAGAGCACAATTTCTTGATTACATAATTAAAACTACTTGTCTTGATAATGCTGGTGAATTTACATCCCAAGTTTTTGATAATTATTGTATGTCAATTGAGATAAGTAATGTTCATACAAAAAATAGTTTAGCAGAATCAGTTATAAAATATTTGCAATTAATTGTTAGACCATTGCTTATGAGAGCTAAGCTTCCTACATATGTATAGGGTCATGCTATTTTGCATGTTGTATCATCTATACGTATTAGACCAGTAGTTTCTCATGAGTACTCGTCATTACAATTAGTTGACGATCATGAGCCGAATATTTCTCATCTGAGAATTTTTGGATATGCAATATATGTTCCAATTGCTCCACCACAACATACTAAGATGGGTCCTCAAATGAGATTAGGAATATATGTTGGATATAATTTTCCATCAATTATTAAATATCTTAAACTCTTGACAGGTGATGTATTACTGCACAATTTGCTGATTGTTATTTTAATGAGACAAATTTTCCAATATTAGGGGGAGGAATTAAGAAGCTAAAAAAATAAATTACATGAAATGCATCGTTATTATCTCATTCAGATTTTCGTACAGATGAATGTGAATTTGAAGTTCAGAAAATAATTCATTTGCAAAGTATAGCAAATCAATTACCAGATGCATTTATAGATGCTAATAAAGTAACTAAGTCATGTATACCAGTTGCAAATGTTGCATCGAAAATTGATATCATGGCACAATAAGATGGTACTAATGAGTCTAGAACACGCTAGAAGCATGATAGACTAGTAGGTTTCAAAGATAAACATCATAAAAAAAAAATCAATAGTAAAAAAGACTTAGTTTAGGATGTAAATACTCATGAAAAAAAATCCTTGACATGACTACTGAGGAAGGTGAAATATCTAAAGATAATCATGAGATTTCAATAGATTATATCATGACAAAAAAAATGGAACCGAAGTAATGTATTATTGACAACATTTTTGTATATAATGTTGCTCTTGATATTATATTTGAAAATGAGGTTCCTGAACCAAAATCTGTTGAAGAACATTGACATAAAAAATATTTGCTTAAGTGGAAAGAAGAAATTAAGGCAGAATTAAATTCACTTTTAAAACATAAGTTTCTGGACCAGTAGTTCGAACACCAGAATGGGTCAAACCTGTGGGATATAAATAAGTATTTGTGAGGAAAAAAATGAAAATAATGAGGTCACAAGATATAAAACAAGACTAGTTGCACAAGGTTTTTCACAAAAAAGTTGTATTGATTATGAGGAGACATATTCTCGAGTGGTGCATGCAATTACACTAAGATATGTAATTGATATGATTATGTATGAAAATCTGGACATGCATCTTATGGATGTAATTGCAACATATTTATATAGATCTCTTTATAATTATTTATATGGGAATCCTTTAAGGATTTAAGATACCTGAAACATATAAATCAAGTTCCAAGAAACTGTATTCAATAAAGTTATAGAGATCACTATATGGATTGAAACAATCTAGACGAATGTGGTACAATCGCTTGAGTGGATAACTGTTGAAAGAAAGATATCAAAATAATCCAACATGTCCTTGTGTTTTTATTAAAAAAATCACAGTCAATATTTGCAACTATAACTGTATATGTTGATTACTTAAATCTAATTGGTACTCCTAAAGAGCTTTCAAAGGCAGTAGAATACCTTTTTAAAAAAAAAAGTTTGAGATGAAAGATTTCTGAAAAACAAAATTTTACCTTGTCTTGAAAATTGAGCATTTAGTTGATGGGATATTTGTTCATCAGTAAACTTATATTGGAAAAATATTGAAAATGTTCTACATGAACAAAGAACATTCATTAACATTCCAATGGAAGTTCGTTCACTAGATGGGAAGAAAGATATATTTCGACCTCGAGATGATAATGAAGAACTTCTTAGTTCTGAAGTACCATATCTTAGTGCAATTGGTGCACTTATATTTCTTGCTAATAATACAAGACTAAATATTGCATTTTTAGTAAATTTATTAGCTAGATACAGTTCTTCTCCAAGAAAAGACATTAGAATGAAATTAAGCATATACTCCATTATCTCCGAGGAATGATTGATATGAGTTTGTTTTATTCAAAGTGTTGTGAAATCGAAAATTAAAGAACACAAAAGGAACGTAGAGATAGGGAAGATCGACACACAGATATACGTGGTTCACTAACAGTGTGTTTGCTACGTCCACGGGCAGAGGGAAAACAATATTATTAGATAGAATGTTTTCAGAATTACATAAAAAAACGGCGCCTCTAGGTTAGAGAGTTTATATATCGCACTGCTTTAAACCCTAGGGTCAAAATCGTAAATAACTGCAAATAAATAAATATGATGAATACAAAATCTGAATAGGTTTCGGGGGCGTTGCCCTCGAACCCCCACCAGCTAGACCCCCGTACTAGGTTGTTCGAAGCGCCAGCAAACAGATTCAAGGCATTTTAACCTAAAGAAATTGAAATTTGCTTTAATTGGTTATACAAATTCTGAATATTTATCTGATCCAGACAAAGCTAGGTCTCAAACAAGTTATTTGTTTACATGTCGAGGAACTGCTATATCACGACGATCAGTGAAATCGACAATAACAACTACTTGCTCAAATCATGCTGAAATTCTTGCAATTCACGAGGCTAGTCGAGAGTGTTTGTGGCTAAGATTGATAACTCAACACATTCATTGAACATGTGGCTTGTCTTCTAATAAAAATCTTCCAACAATATTATATGAAGACAACACAACATGTATAACCCAAAGCAAAGGAGGATATATTAAAAGAAATAGAACAAAATATATTTTACCAAAATTTTTCTATACTCATGATCTTGAAGAAAATAAGGACATCACTGTACAACAATTTATGTGAAGGATAACCTGGTAGACTTATTTACAAAGGCATTACCTATCACAACTTTTAAAAAATTGGTACACAATATTGGAATGCGGTGACTCAAAGATCTCAAGTGATATTTCCATGAGGGGGAGCAAATATATTATATTCTTTTAGAAGTATTTGATTATATGAAATAGATATTTTTTTTCCCTTCACTAAGATTTTATCTCATGGGGTTTTTTTCCTAGTAAGGTTTTAACGATGTATATTTCATACATATATAATGGACATTTAAGGGGGAGTATTATAAATATTATGATTTAATTGATATAGATGCCCATGCTTAGTGTTCAAAGGCCATGTGTCATACTTCTATTATCCCATATGTTGCCCATGTGTCTCAAGATTAGGGGGTGTTCAAAAAATCCAATGACCCGACCAACTCGGACTACCCAACCTAAACTGTAAGGGTTGGGAATGGTTGAAAATTTTGAAAAATTAATTTTTGGGTTGATTCTCAGATTTAGAAAATTCAGGCCGAGTTGACCCAACCCGACCTGGCCATATGTATTATATATATATATATATTACTAGCCTAGGTTTTCAAAGCCTTAATTTCTCCTTTTCAGTTTTCATTCACGTCACTGCCCATCCCCAGCATCCAAAGTCTCTTGACTCTCTCCTTCCCAATCTCTTGACTCTTAGTCTCAAACTCTTAACGTTGTAACGGTATCTCTCAACCTCTCATTTTCTCTTCTCGTTTTTCACTATCTCCCTCTCAATCTCTAACTCTCTTGTTTTCCATTAGCGTTAACTCACGATCACGACCTCAACTCAACCAAGAAAGCAACCTAAGTGAGAACTCAACTCCCAATCACTTCGCTTATCACTATCTCTCTCTTAATCGGTCATCTCCCTCTCAATCTCTCACGGTCTCACACTCTCAATCATTCATTGTTCATACTCATGGCTTCAACATAATTGCAGACAACAACTTACAACAAATTTCATCAATCCATCTCATGGTTCTCTCAATCGCAGTTTGAAATCACTTTACAACAGTTGGATATTGTTCACGGGTATGTGCATTTCAAGTCTCTTTTTGACTATTAAGTTCATAATCCCTTATTTAATTAAATTTATTTTCAAGCTCACTATTAAGTTCATAACCTGGTTATCCAACCCCACCCAATCCTAAAATATCTGGGTTGGGTTGGATTGACCCCTTATGAAGAATCGACAAGGTTTAAATTTGACCAATCCTAATTTTTTGGTTGGTCCAAGAAAACTCTTAACCTGAACCCTTGTAATCCCTTACTTAATATTACATACTATCAGTGTCCATGTAATTCCACTTCATACTTGTAAATTTGCCTATAAATAGTGATATTTGATGGTTCTTGAAGAAATGCACGTCGATGAGAAATTCCACTTTATATTGCCATTTTTATATTTTTATATTTACATAATTTCTAATATTTTGTTATTTATTTATTTAATTTATTATTATATTATATTTTCTTCACATTCATGTTTCCGTTATGTTTTGTGGTGCTTCTCAATTTTACAACAAAAACATATTATTAATCATAATTAACAAGCTTGATCTTCTTCTCTGTTCCTCAATTTCAAATTCAATCATGATCATTTGACACATATCTAGCCTTGAACACAACAAACGAGCCTTAAAAGATTATTGAACTAATTCAACCATTCTTAACATATTTATTTCTATCATACAGGTTTTTTTTTTTTAACACTCTTTTTGATTGTTATGAATTATGATGTTGCTACTATACCCTTTAAATTCAAGATTTCTCGTCTATACCGCTCTTCTAATTTATATAAGTATTTTACGAACAATATGGTGATTTGAATTAGAGTAATTACAATGAATAGTACTTTCAGGATTATAAATATACAATTAAATGTATATCAACATTTTTAAATAATTTTAAATACAGTAAAATCTATCTGTGTGATTGATTATATTGTTGATATACTCTTATTAGTAGTATGATCTAATCTATCACTGATAGATTTTGACAACTGAATCTAAATTTTGTTATATTTATAAATTATTTTTATATTATACTATATCTACTAATACCTTGAGCATGATTACAATATTTACAACCACCTCTTTGAATTATACGTCCTCTTGTAATTGAAAACGATATTACCCCTACACTACCAACCTAGAGACAATATTCATTGCAAACTTGGGTATGGACCTCTCAAGAAAACTTCAAATTTTGGTCCACTTTTAAGACATTTACAATTCCATAGAACTATTTTGTTTTACGTCTTTTATTTTTATCCAGTTCTTTTTTTTTTTTAAAGAAAAATACAATAAATTAGAGTGCTATTTGGAAGCTTGTTCCATATAAAATTCTTTCAAAATTGTATTTAAGAAACTATGATTAATTTATAGCTGAGGTACCATGTAATTAAAGTATTTGAAACAACAACATCATTGAGTATCGTTGATGTTTAATAGTTTGAAACAACAATTACATTTATGTTTACTTTCTACAGAAAAATTCATAATCATGTTATTTAACCTAATTCCTTGACTTTTAAGATAGTTTTAAGTATAATTTTCCCTCTTTAAATAGATTTATTTAATTTATGAGTAATTACCATGGATAACATTTTTAGGGATAATAACCAAGTATATAATACCATTTTAAAAAAATTACAAATAGAGCAAAGTCTATTAGCGACAGACTTCTATCGCGAATAGACTCTTATCAGTAATATGGTTTATCATTGATAAACTTCTACAGGCGATATGGTCTTCACTGATAGACTATCAAAATTTTGTCATATTTATAATTTTTTTTTACATTATGCTATATCTACTAATATTTTGGACTTTATTGCTATATTTACCATTGTTCTTTAGATTATTTTGTAAATCTTATACTTATAGACAGTAGTTTAGCTGATATTGTTTTAGGTTTGAAATATATTATAGTTTTTCTTTGAGGTTTTTCTGTCCTTAATCATGCATCATATTTTAGGATGAATTAATAATGGTAATAATTAGGGTACTCCAGCTATATTAACCCTATTAGCTAGTTGAGATGACAACCATCTACGAGGCCTTTGTCAATAATAATTTAAGGAAAGAGCTAGCTTCTAAGTATATGAATTTTGTTAAGGAATTATTCATAGGGTAAGTTATTTATGCATCCACCAAACCAAATCAACCCATGTTAATCATATGAAATTGTCATTCCCTGAGAATATAACTCAATGGATAAGGTTCGAATTACCATTTTAGAGATTAATGATATAACTTCGCACCTCAACCATGGTTGAGCAAGAAAAAAATGCAATGATCAAACCGCAAGAAAAATAACTTCAATTGTTTCTGATCTTTTAGTACTAAAATTTTAGAAGTATTCCAATTTAGTTTCTCAACCTTCCAAATATCTAGCTTAAGGTCTCTAAATTTTTAGACTTATTTTATCTTAGTCCATCAACTCGGGAAATATTTATCTTAATTTATGTGGTTTCAAATATACGTATATATTAATGTTATTGTGGATGAAATTGGATCGAATGAAATGAAAGTAAACATGACTTTAATTAAATCTAAAACCACTCATCATTGAGTCAATCAAATTAGTTTTTTTTCTAAGTCAATACTGATTTTATAATAGATTTTGTATGATTTCTAGAAAGCCATGTAACTTGAAATTCATTATAAACCCTAAAGCTTACTGCTCTCTCGTGATATATCTCTAACTCAAGCATTGTCGGAGCCTGTGCGACATTGATGTATTGTACTACAACGTTTCTCTTAGTTTTGCCATCACTTCTTCTCCAAACTAACTTTGCCATTGAGGCATGTATGAAAATGCGATCCATTTGAACATCCATTGATGTATTTATCAAATCAACATGCATTGAACAAGTTACATACTACATGACATATAGTTGGCTCAAATGGGAGCATTGGATGAGAGTGATTTTTTGGTTAAAGAATTGTTATAGATGATTTTAGATCAAAATGATAAATTCAATTAATATAGGCAAAATAAAATTGAATCAGGACCAACACATTGTCATGAGGGGAATTGGGATCTTGGGCCCAACTTCTCGTTGGCCTTAGCCTTGGACCCTGAGGCCAACCCCACCTCTGTGCCCAAGGCCGAGGAGGTCTACTTGGTCATTGGGCTTGAGTTGGGACCTCTTGAACCAACCTTCCCTTGACTTCAACCTTAGAGGCAAAGGCCCCAGCTCCACCACATCGAGGTCGAGGAACTCAACTTTTACATAGGCACACCCCCGAGCCCAAGAATTTGATAACTTGTAGAAATACAAGTTATTGTTCTCTCAATGTTGGAATATTAGGATCTTTAGTGATATAAATGCACTCATTATGAAAGAAAAAAGCATGAAATTCCATTTATGTAGTAAACTCATACAAATATTTTTTTTAAGTAAAAAGTTGCTTCACTAATGCATCTCAACGCAGGAATCAAAGAAATTTATTAAGTGTTGCGTTCGAGAATATTCGACGCATGAAAGATACATAGCTCATACATTTCCTATCAAATCACCACTTGTAGGCATGGACATCTGACTGGTGGTGTCTGAACATTTCAGAAGTGGCTGTTCCAGGGTTTTAAATTTATTATAGGTCCAATCACCAAGTTTTTGAGATTTGCCTATGTAAGGAGAAGCCACCGTCAGAATAAGAGTTAGACAATTTTAGAGCCAGCCAGTAGAAAATTTTCTTTTCAATACAAGTAGATAGCATCTGTCATTTGCAAGCAAGTAATAGGGAGGAAGATACCATTTAACCGTTGATTAAGAGGTTTCATTGGAGAGAAGCTTGAGAGAGATATCTTCTTCAACTCTTCCACCCTATTGGTTATAGCAAGCATAAAAAACAAGCCAAAGAGGACAAGAGATTGAACTCTCTAGCGTAACTTCTACTTTTCACACTTCACTTTCATTCACCATTTCATTTCATTAAGCTGAGATTGTTTGTATAAGCACATGTTATCTTTAATTCAACCTTAAATTTGACCATTTATCACTTCTCTATCTGTTTACCTTCGAAATTATATGTGTTTTTAAAAATTTTTTGACTTAATGAGAGCATGAAATCTGTTGCTTAAGTCTCCATGATCGATTGATTAAAGTAAATAAGTAGCTAAGTCATTCGAGAGAGCAATTTAACTATTGAACGCATTAAGTCAGGGCGTGAAATAAGTCTAAAGATAGAGTTGCTCACGTCTTTTGCCTGTTCTTTATGACCATTGCATGGACCCTAGAGATATGATTACATTTGATTTCGTATTGAGAGTTGTTACTTAACATGAGCTAAAGAATAGAATTTCCAACTCATAGCACATACATTTAGAATGTAGACAAGCATTTGTATCATCTTCATCTCATCATCATTGTACTTACATAGGCTTGCTAAACTTACCCGAAAATCAATGCATATCACTTACACTTAGAACCATTCATCCACAAATCCCCTTCTCCTTTTGAACTCTTATTTTTTCTTGCATGCAGGCCATTAGCTCAGTGTAAACCAACATTTCTCAAGTTAATTAGGAAACATCTGTATTAGATCCAAAAACAAGATCTATATTAGAAGCATTCTAGAGTCTTTGCGTTAGACCATGGACTTACCAGAAAACTTAAGTTAGATTTATACTTAGGTCTGACTTGAGAGAACTTGTATGCATTCACAAGGTATGCATGCATCCACTACCAACGCATCCCTAGATTCTGTTACCTAGAGAGAAATCACTCTTTCATCCATCTCCATTCATCATATCCATTCATCACCATTCTCCTCTATCATTTTAAGCACGTTTAGAATCAAACTCACGGGGTGAACAGAATCCCACTTAGGATTTAATTAAGTTATTAGATAACTAGATTTTGAAAGGGAATAAGAGAAGGTCTAGGTCAATCTCCACTATAAATACATCATTATAACTCTGCATGAGGTAACTTGAATCCTACTCTCAAACTCTATCGCTTCCACACTCTTTTATTATTTGATTTAAGGATTAGAGTGTGTGTGACCAACACCACATTGGTATGCAAGTTTTTTTTTTTACAGGCCACTTTCTTCTCTTCTTCAAGCAAATCTATTGTTGGTGTGATGTGAAGGTCAGATACATTTCTTTTTGTCCAAATTTTGGCATCAACAAGATTGGTAACAAAATAATCAAAATTATTAATTCTTCGTGATGTATAGGATAAATGAATGATACCAAAACAAAATGATTAAAAAAATAAAAATAAAAACAAAAAACAACTTTCATTTTTTTTTTTTTTTTGAAAATATCAATTTACATACTTAATCTTTGGAGGTGTATCAATTTATACATGAACTAATTATTGTATCAATTTACACTTTTCATTACATTCTATTTGGAAAACATCGTGTAAGACTTATAATTTTATTCATTAAATCCATAAACTTTCACAAACAAATAAATTTATACTTTTAATTAATATTTTCTTTAAAAATTATTCATACATCAATTCTAATTGTCCATTTCATTAGTTTGACAATTGAAGAAGTTTATAGACGTGTAAGAATCCAATGCATGTAATTTTAATGAATAGTCTAGGTTGATAAGTTTGATTGAACCAGTTATATGTTTCACGTGATATTTTTGAACTAAGTCTGAAGGAAGATGTCAATTAATACACTAACGAAAATTCAGATTTAAATTAATACAACCTCAAAGTTTAGGACTTCGGAAGTAGATTGATATTTTCTCCAATTTTATAATTTCAAAGATTTGGTTCATAAAGTATTCAAAGAATCACATAGCCATAAAATATTGATTAATAACTTAGCTCAATGGTTTACAAACAAAGAAGGGCATTGTTTCTTTAAATAGAGCAAGAGAAGAGTTTCTCTCACCAAATTAAATGTTTAAAAATTGTAAAAGATAGAGAGGAAAAGTATTAGGGTCTTGCTTACACATCTAAAACTTAGAGTTGACCTCCATTAATAAATAACAACACGCATCTCAATTTTCTAAGCAAAACATTGTTTATATATATAATCTATCCACCAAAGCCTTTTCATACACAACCACAATTACCCTAAAATATAAAGACCACACGCCCATCAAGATAAGTTGTCTTAAATTTAACAATTATATGCAATTTTATAGGAGAAAATATAAAGTAGAGGGTTATCCAATTTCATGTGATTTCTCTTTCCCATTATTATAATAATTTAATTGTTGTGCTTTTATTTATCACCCTTAGTATCGAGAAGTGTATCTTTTATATTTAATTTTTTTTTCTTATAAATGTTATAGAAAATAGATGTCCATTAGATACTCATGTTCATTGACCATATATCATATCTTTGTTTTTTTTAAAGTATTGTCCATATGTCTTATAAATACTCATTATTAGTGTCCATGTAATTCACAACCTCCTTGCCAAATTGCCTATAAATAGTGACATTTTGCAGGTTTTGAAAGACTCACATTGGGTAAATTTCAAAAAGTTTGGGGAAAGTAGAGAAATCTATAATTTGTTATTTTATTTACTTTTGTTGTTTATTTTATTTTATATATTTATATATATTATGTTTAGTTTATTTTAATATTTATTTATTTTATTATTTATTTATTCCATATACGTATATTATATTTATTTATTTTAATATTATATTTTATTGGCATTTGTATTTTCGTTGTGTTCTCAAATTCACAACATGTTATTAGCACGAGATCTGCTAAGGTAGGTTCTAAAGGTATACTGCTTTATCCTATTTGTTATAATTAATAAATTTAATATTATTTTATATATTTAATATCTATTAAATATCTAACATAAATACATTATTTTATGATAGTGTTGCCCATGAAAAATCTCACAAAATTGGAATTTGTTGTCTTTGATATTAACGACAATAATTATTTGTCATGGGTGCTTGATGCCAAAATCCTCTTAGATGCTATGAATCTTAGAGAGACTATTAAAGAAAAAAATACAACAGCCAATCAAGGTAAAGCAAAAGCTATGATTCCTTCGTAATCATCTCCATGAGGGATTGAAAATGAAGTATCTTACAATAAAAGATCCTTGTATCTTGTGAAAAATTTGAAAGAGATGTATGATCATAAAAAAAACAGTTATTCTTCCTAAAACTCGTTATGAGTGGATGCACTTGAGGCTACAGGATTTCGAATCAGTAACTGATTACAACTTCACATTATTTAAAATCAGTTTGAAATTGTTATTATGCAGAGAGAAAATTACTAATGTTGATATGTTAAAGAAGACATTTTCTATATTTCATGTCTCTAATATGCTCCTGAAGCAGCAATATCAATAGAAAGGTTTTAAACAGTATTTTGAATTAATTTCATGTTTTCTCGTGGCCGAACAAAATAACAAGTTATTATTGAAAAATCATGAATATCGACCAACCGGAACGACACCATTCTCTGAAGTGAATGTTGTGAATTTAATAATAATCGTGGTCGAGGTCGTGACCGTGACAGAGGAAGAAATAATTATTATTTTCGTGGTGGTCATTATAATCATTCAAATTTCAAAAGAACCGCAAAAATGATGATCACAAAGGAAAAACCTCACAAGATAAGAGTTCAAAAAGTGTTGAAAATAAATGCTTCCGATGCGGAATGATTGGGTATTGGTCACATACCTTTCATACATCAAAACACTTAGTTGATCTTTATCAAGACTCCCTGAAGGAAAAAAAGAAAAATGTGGAAGAAAATTTTGCATACCAGGATAGTGACATATTTGACCCATCCCATATGACAAATTTGGATGTGACAGACATTTTTGAATCTCCTGAAGAGAAAATCGACAAAATTGATGGAACATCAAATGCTTTATTTGACTTTGAAAATATCTAGACTTAATGTTTTTTTTCTTCTCTTAGTAGATGTAACCTTTGTATATTCCAAATGTTGTTTTTCTTATTGTAATTATTTTTTTTAATGAAGAAACCTCGATCATTTTCATATGTTGGGTGACTAAAAATTGAGTAAAGAAGATCTATGTCTAGCAAATAGTGCAACTACACATACAATACTTATAAGTAGAAAATATTTTTCCAAACTAACAATACTGGAAGCAAAAGTCAATATGATATCAATTCTGGAAACCTGATTGAAGGCTTTGGAAAAGAAAATATTGTTTTTCCTAGAGGAACAAAATTTACAATTGAAAATATATTGTTCTCTAGTCAATCAAAGGGAAATCTACTTAATTGTAAAGATATACGTTCCAATGGTTATCATATTGAGACTGATAGTAAGAATAATGTGGAATATCTATATATCATGTCTACTGTCTTAAATGAAAAATGTATACTAGAAGAGTTGTCTGCTTTATCTTCTGGATTATACTATTCTCATATACAAGTAATTAAAACATTTGCAACAATGAATCTGAAGTTCATGAATTCAGACATATTTACAATTTGACATGACTGATTAGGTCATCCAAGATTTATAATGATGAGGAGAATTATTAAGAATTCAAATGGTCATCTATTGAAGAGTTAGATTCTCCAATCTAATAAATTATCATGTGATGCTTGCTCTCAAGGAAAATTGATAATTAGATCATCACCAGCTAAAGTGTAGATTAAATCACCTGCATTTTTAGAACAAATTTATGGTGATATATGTGGACATATTAACCCACCAAGTGGACCATTTAGATATTTTATGGTATTAATAGATGCATCCAGCAAATGGTCACATGTGTACTTATTATCAAGTCGAAATCTTGCATTTGCAAGATTACTTGCTCAAATAATTAAATTAAGAGCACAATTTTCCGATTATACAATTAAGACCGTTTGTCTTGATAATACTGGTGAATTTACATCCCAAGCTTTTGATAATTATTGTATGTCAATTGGGATCAATGTTGAACATCTTATAGCTCATGTTCATACACAAAATAGTTTAGAAGAATCATTCATAAAACGTTTGAAATTAATTGCTAGACCATTGATTATGAGAGTCAGGCTTCCTACATCTATATGAAGACATGCTATTTTGCATGCAGCATCACTTGTATGTATTAAGGCGATAGTTTATCATAAGTACTCATCATTACAATTAGCTTATGGCCATGAGCCAAATATTTTCCATCTGAGAATTTTTGGATGATGGGTCCTCAAAGGATTAGGAGTATATATTAGATATGATTCCCCATCAATTATCAAATATCTTCGACCCTTGATGGGTGATGTATTTATTGCATAATTTGCTGATTGTCATTTTAATGAGACAAATTTTCCAACATTAAGGGGAGGAATTAAGAAATTGAAAAAATAAATTGCATGGAATGCATCGTTATTGTCTCATTTAGATCCCCCTACAGATCAATGTGAACTTGAAGTTTAGAAGATAATTCATTTGCAAAATATAGCAAATCAGTTACCAGATGCATTTATAGATGCAAAGAAAGTAATTAAATCATATATATCAGCTGCAAATGTTCCATTGAAAATTAATATCCCAACACAGTAAGTTGTCACTAGTGAGTCTGGAACACGCCAGAAGCGTGGTAGACCAGTGGGTTTCACAGTAAAAATCCTCGGAAAAGAAAAATAATTAATAGTCAAGAAGACTTGGCTAAGGATGTAAATACCCATAAATAAATCCTTGACATTACTAGTGAGGAAGGTGAAATACTTAAAGATAGTAATGAGATTTCAATAAACTGTGTGATGACAGAAAAAAGATGGAACCGAACTCATGTAGTTATTGACAACATTTTTGCTCATAATGTTGCTCTTGATATTAATCTAAAAATGAGGATTTTGAACCAAAATCTATTGAACAATATCGACATAGAAAAGATTGACTTCAGCGGAAAGAAGCAATCAAGGCAGAATTAAACTTATTTTCAAAATGTCAGGTTTTTAGACCAGTAGTTGCACAACGTTTTCGCAAAGACCTGGTTTGATTATGAAGAGACATATTCTTCGGTGGTGCAATTACATTAAGATATTTAATTGGTTTGAATGTGTATGAAAGTCTAGACATGCATCTTATGGATGTAGTCACGTCATATTTATATGGATCTCTTGATAATGATATTTATATGAGAATCCCAGACGGATTTAAGGTACTTGAAACATATAAATAAAATTCTTGAGAGTTGTATTCAATCAAGTTACAAAGATTATTATATGGATTGAAAAAATCAGGATGAATGTGGTACAATTGCCTGAGTGGATATCTATTGAAAGAAGAATATAAAAAAAATTCAATATTTCCATGTGTTTTCATAAAGAAATCATAGTCAAGATTTGCTATTATAATTGTATATTTTGACGACTCAAATATAATTGAAATTCTGGAAGAGCTTTCAAAGGCAATAGAACATCTTAAGAAAGAATTTAAGATGAAAGATCTCGAAAAAATAAAATTTTCCTTGGCTTGCAAATTGAGCATTTAGCAGATGGGATATTTGTTCATCAGTCAACTTATAGAGGAAAAGTTTTGAAAATATTTTATATGGATAAAGCACATCCATTAAACATTCTAATGGAACTTCGTTCATTAGATGTGAGAAAAGATATATTTTGACCTTGAGATGATAATGAAGAACTTCTTAGTCTTGAAGTACCATATCTTAGTGTAATTGGCACATTTATGTATCTTGGTAATAATACAAGACCAGGTATTGAAATTTCAATAAATTTATTAGCAAGATATAGTTTTTCTCCAACTAAAAGACATTGGAACAAAATTAAGCATATACTCCGTTATCTTCGAGGAACGATTGATATGGGTTTGTTTTATTCAAATAAATCGAATTTTGATTTAGTTGGTTGTGCAGATTCTGGATATTTATCTGATCAACACAAAGCTAGATCTTAAACAAGTTATCTATTCACATGTGAGGAACTACTATATCATGGCGATCGTGAAACATACCATAACAGCCACTTCCTCAAATTATGATAAAATTCTTGCAATTCACGAGGCTAGTCGAGAATGTGTATAATTAAGATCAATGACTCAGAACATTCGTGGAACACATGGTTTGTCTTCTAGTAAAAATCTTCCAACAATATTATACGAAGACGACACGACATGCATATCCCAAATGAAATGAGGATATATTAAAAGAGATAGAATAAAGCATATTTCACCAAAGCTTAGTTTTTCTACACTAAGTTTTTCTACACTAAGCATATCCCTAAGTGATGTTAGGTATTTCCTAACTTTTATTGATGATTTCTCTAGGAAGAGCTGAATATATTTTCTTGAAACTAAGGACTTGGATTTTGAGAAATTTAAGGAATATACTTTAAAAAATTATAATAATTATATTTTCTAAAATGATGTCATGCTTCATGCATTCCATTTTAATTACAATATACATAGCAATTATATAATAAAGTAATGAAAATTAAATAACATCCACACATTCATCTAAACTAAATTTCATAATATTTATAATATAACTGATGTATGGGCATGTTATTAATGCATGCTATCATATCATATAACTATTATATAAATGATGCATGATCATGTTTTTCATTAATAATATAACTCTTATATTTATATTAATAAAACTATATTAAATATACATTTATAATATAACTCTTATAATAAAAAATACATGAACATGTTTAAAATTCATATAACTATATAATATAACACTGATATTAAATATGATGCATGAATAATGTTTATCCTAAGGTAAGATTTTATACTATAAGATTTGAAGCGAAATTGTGGGCCCGCTTTGATTAATTTTGGAAGAAAGGGAGTACATGATTTGATCTTGAAGAAAATGGTGATATCACTATACAACAAATTTGTTCAAAGGATAACCTGAAGGACTTATTTACAAAGTCATTACCAGGACTTATTTATAAAGTCATTACCTACAACAACCTTTGAAAAATTGGTGCACAACATTGGAAAGTGGTAACCCAAAGATCTCAAGTGATGTTTCCATGAGAGGAGTAAATATACTTTATTCTTTTTTAGAGTATTAAATTATATGAAATATGTACTCTTTTTCCTTCACTAGGATTTTTTTCCTAATGGGTTTTTTCCTAGTAAGATCTTAACGAGGCATATTTCATATATATAATGGGTATCTAAGGGGAAGTATTATATATATTATAGAAAATAGATGGTCATTAGATGCTTATGCTTAGTGTCTATTGACCATGTTTCATGTCCCAATTTTTTCAAAGTGTTGTCCATATATCTTGTAAATATTCATTATTAGTGTCTATGTAATCTACCCCGTACTTACCAAATTGCCTATAAATAGTGGCATTTTGTTGGTTATGAAAAACACATACATTGGACAAATTCCAAAAAATTTAGATAAAGTGGAGAAATCCATAATTCGTTATTTTATTTACTTTTGTTATTTATTTTATTTTATATATTTATATATATTATGTTTAATTTATTTTAATATTTATTTATTTATTCCCTATATTCATATTATATTTATTAATATGATATTTTATTGTCATCCGTATTCTTGTTGTGCTTCTCAAGTTCACAACAATAATTCTTTTTATTATTATATGGTTTCTCTTTGTACAATTTGGATTGTTAATTTGTTTGATATATAAATACACACACAAACACATACATACATATATTTATTTAGCCATATTGATAATATTAATCAAGGACGAAAATACCATTATATTATCGATATAGATATGGGTAACTCAAATTTATAAATATATCAACAAAGATTTAAATTCGACGAATTTGATCCTTATGGGATAAACTGATTCTGATTTTCAGACTGATGTAGATTTTAAGAAATCTACTTCAGGATCAGTTTTCACTCTTAATGGATGAGCTATAGCGTGGAGAAGCATCAAGTAAAGTTGTCTTGTTGACTCCACGATGGAAGCTGAATACGTAGCTGCATGTGAAGAAACTAAAGAAGTAGTTTGGCTACGCAAGTTCCTGACAGATTTCAAAATGGTTCCAAATATGCATCTATCTATCACTCTATATTGTGATAAAAGTGGAGCAGTTGCCAATTCAAAGGAACCAAGAAGCCACAAGCGCGGAAAACATATCAAGAGAAAGTACCATCTCATAAGGGAGATAGTACATCGAGGAGGCGTGATAGCCACGAAGATAGCCTCTAAGGATAATCTTGCTGATCCATTTANGCGTGATAGCCACGAAGATAGCCTCTAAGGATAATCTTGCTGATCCATTTACGAAGGCCCTCCCGTCTAAAGTGTTTGAGGGCAACCTGGTCGGACTAGGACTACGAGCTTCATAATCTAGACAAGTGGGAGAATGTCAAGGGTATATAGATGCCCTAGTTTATTGTATTTTCTCTCTGTATCTCAACATTATGTACATTATATATTTGTAACTCATTGGAGTATTAGTCCAAATGGGAGATTGTTGGGAATGTCCTAAAACTCGCAGTTCGTAAATATTGGAAACATATTCTATTTATCAATAAAAGTATTATTGAGTCGTTCATTCAATAAAATGTTATTGATATTACATTATGTTATAAAAATCCAATAAACGAATCCACGACTATAATATGAATACTTTAACTTTATGCGAAGACATAAAAGTGGATAAAGTATTAGTATATAGCCAAAATGGTCTATAAATATATGAATGCGATTGGATACCTCATCCTTGTGACATTACTGGATGTGGCCCACTTTATATACTGATACGAATGATGTGATCCCAAAATCATTCATGTAGAGACATGCGAGTGGAGGCGTCTACGCAAAATATGTTTACATTAGATCGGACCATGAAATAGTCACCTTTCTTTATAACGACCATTTACTATTAAAACTAACTATTTCAAATTCGATGACCTAGAGTAACTCGATCTTAATCCTGAACTAACTATGAACTCTTGTTTCTTCGAGATTATCCTTTGATCTGCATAAGTGAGAGTAGTTCTATAGCACTGCTCAATAAGCCTCCCATTTTGGGGATAAGACCGGATAGATAGCTGGGGACATAGTCCTGCAAGATGGAATTCACTCCTACCCAATTTAGGGTTAGTAGATAGGTTGTTCCCTTAAGTACTGACTCCTGATTTTGAACAAAAGGGTCCCGCTTTCTCATGGTTAAGAGGGATATGGTTTATTAGTTGGACTATAAACCAATTATTCAATAGAGGATTAGTGGGAGCTTAAGGAGCAGGATGTATTTACAGGCATAAAACGATAATTTTGACCTAGCTGTAAATACGAATGACTTGTGAAGGATTAACTTACTAATTATGTTTAGTGTGGATAGAAATATATCTACAGCGATGAGAGTACAATTATCAAGCTATAGTGGTGTGCCTTGATAGTTAACGAATATTGATTAATTTGGTCTAAAGAGTTTAGCCAATTAATTTCAAATCGTTGGAGCTCATGATCTGTAGGTCCATAAGGTCCCTCTATTAGTTCGTAAAATTATACATTGGATTAGTGAATTGAGTCGATTTGAAATGTTTAAAATCGAAATTAGGGTTTTGAATTTGAAGTGTTCAAATTCAATTTAGGGTTTGGTTGATTATATTTGATATAATTAAACGTTTAGTTTATCGAAATTAAACGTAAATCGGAGAGTTTACAATATTTAAATATTCATTTAAATAATTAATTAACATGAATGAGATTAACAAATTAAATTTAGAACACTTCAGTGGGAGATTAACAAAATATATGATATATCGTTTTTATCTCTCACGTCCTAAGAGTTCACACAGTGAGATCCATTCTTAGCTTCGTGTCAATTTTATCTCGACTACTTCATTCGGGAAGTATTTGCATGGCTCAATAATAAGGCAAATAAGGGAAGTAGTTCATAGTAAGTGGGTGAAGAAAATATGTCAACATATCCTGCGATCTTTTCCATTAGTTTGAATCTTGAGATTCCTATGTTGCTCCTGTTGTCAGTTTTAGGCAGCACAAGCTAGTCGTTAACCACGGCGATCCCCTCAGAGGCTTGTAACATAGAATTTGGAAAACCCAAGCTTCAGAAATGAATAGGTTTCATAGTCCCGTCTTGAACATTGTCTTCCAATTCGGGGTCATGTTCATACCGTTCTATGAAATATGAAAATGGAGGGTCACACTTACAAGAGTTACTAAGTGTTAGTAAGTTCTTGACCGAAAAGTTCTTGACCGAAAACGGTAACTAAATGACTATAGGAATAAGAGTTATTTTTGGAGATAGTATTTGGTCAAGATTGTCTTGCTTAGTGAAGGAATATTTGACTACCCCTTGGTAGCATCTATTCTAACTCACTAATATATCGTTGCAAATAAATAAAGAGATACGGGTATTGTATTACTTTTTGCTAGAAATTAGATTTAGATGTATAAGTCTAATAGAATTTGTTTATTTTTCCAGCAATGTCAAACTTGATTATACAACTATTACCATTCGATAAATTCAACATGAAGGCTTTTCAAATTGGAAATCAAACATAAATACAATACTAGTGGTTGGCGACTTGAAGTTTGTTTTAATGGAGGAATGTCCTCCCCTTTCCAGTTCAAACGCTAACCGAAATGTTTAGGAAGCCTATGACAAATGGGTTCGGGCTAACGATAAAGCCAGAGTCTAAATCTTAGCAAGTATATCTAATGTGCTTACTAAGAAGCATGAAGCCATGGTCACTGCACGTGAGATCATGGCGCCGTTGCAAGAGATATTTGGGCAACTGTCTTCTTCGGTACAACATGATGCTATTAAGTACATTTATAACTCCCGTATGAAAGAGGGGACCTCTGTTAGAGAATATGTCCTGGACATGATGGTCCATTTCAAAATTACGAAAGCTCATGGGACTATCATAGATGAAAAAAGTCAAGTTAGTATGATAATGGAATCTCTTCTGAAGAGCTTTCTAACATTTCGCGCTAATGTTGTAATGAATAAGATTGATTACAATTTGACCAATCTTTTGAATGAACTACAGACTTACCAATCCTTAATGAAAAATAAGGAAAGTGAAGCAAATGTTGTTTCACAGAAGAAATCTTTTAATGGATCTTCATTTGGAATGAAACCCTCAGAGAAAAAGAAGTATGTTTCTTTTTCAAAGGATAAGAGTATCTAGATGAAGAAGAAACGAAAAGGGAAGAAGAAAACCCCTGCTAAGAACAACAAGAATAAAGCACCAAAAGAAAAATGTTTTCATTGCAATGAAGATGGGTATTGGAAACGCAATTGCCCGCAATATCTTGCTGTAAAGAGAGCTGAAAAGGTAAGCCAAGGTAAATATGATTTACTTGTGATAGAAATATGTTTAGTGGAAAGTTCTCACTTAACCTTCATACTAGATTCAGGTACCGCTAACCATATTTGCAATTTTCTTCAGGAAACTAGTTCCTGGACTCAGCTATCAGAAAACAAAATGACTTACAAGGTGGGAACGGGTGAAGTCATTTTAGCAGAAGAAGTGGGAGACGCCAAGTTATATTTCGGTGATGTTTACATTTTACTTGAAAATGTATATTATGTACCTAAAACGAAAAGGAACTTAATCTCTATGTCTTATCTGCTAGAAAATATGTACAAAATAATCTTTGAGATTAATGAAGTGTTCATTAGTTCAAGAGATGTTCATGTTTGTTCTACTAGACTCAAAAATAACTTGTATGTGTTAAAATCAACTGAAGCAAAAGCCATTTTAAATATTGAGATGTTTAAAATGGCAGAAACTCAAAATAAAAGATGAAAGATTTCTCCCAACACCTATCTTTGACATTTAAGACTATGTGACATAAATTTCAACAGGATTGAGAGACTGGTAAAAAATGGTCATCTAAATCAGTTAGGAGATAGTTCATTGCCTCCGTGTGAATCATGTCTTGATGGTAAAATGACCAAATGATCTTTTATAAGAAAAGGTCTTAGAGCCAAAGAACCTCTAGAACTTATACATTTAGACCTTTATGATCCGATGAATGTTAAAGCTCAAGGAGAATATGAATATTACGTCAATTTTGTTGATGATTATTCAAAGTATGGTTTTATTTGCCTAATGAGTCACAAGTCTGAAACTCTTGAAAAATTCAAAAAATTTAAGATAGAAGTTGAAAACTTATTATGTAAAAGAATAAAAAAGACTTCAATCAGATCAAGGTGGTGAGTATATGGATTTACAATTCCATAACTATCTAGTAGATCATGACATTAAATCCTAATTCACAACACCTGGAACATCACAATAAAATGGTGTTGCAGAAAGGAGAAATTGAATCTTGTAAGACATGGTTCGTTCGATGATGAGTTACACTCAGTTACCTCAATCCTTTTACGGGTATGCAATACAGACTGCAGTATATATTTTGAACATGGTTCTCTGAAAAAATGTTTCAGAAACACCATATAAGTTATGGAGAGGACGTAAAGGTGGTTTATGTCACTTTAGAATCTGGGGATGCCCGACACACGTGTTGGTGCAAAACCCTAAGAAATTGGAACGACGTTCAAAATTATGCCTATTTGTAGGATACCTTAAAGAAACAAAAGTGGATTTTTTTATGATCCTAAAAAAGATAAAGAATTTGTATCAACAAATGCTACATTCTTAGAAGAAGATCATATTAAGAATCATCAACTTTGCAGTAAACTAGTATTTAATGAAATATCCAGAGAAACTACAAATTCAACGAGTGTTGTTGATCAAGCTAGTCCATCAACAACAATTATTGCTGAAGGAACTCTTAAACAAGAGTATCCATGAGCGCGTTCAAATCTTTCATATTTCATTGTGACCGAATTACCACATATACATTCTAACAAACAGGTATGCAATTTTATACTAATTAACAACATGCTTTGATAAATAAAATACAAGAGATTGAGTATACGCACCAGTTGAAGACTCTCTTCACTTCGAACTCAACCTAGCGGAAGCAAACCTCTACGTTCTTTATCGCCCAGCAAACAATCGACTACCAGCAGCATGATCGTCTACACGAACACAGCAAACGAACAATAGAATCCAAAGCGTGGTCTTTTTTGGAATTGGTAGAGGAAAGAGGAACGGGATGATCGTGTAGAACGATAAACAAGTGGGAGAAGGCTATCGTATAGCGGATGCTTATCGTTTAGAGATAGCTACACAGTCGTGTTGGTTTTACTAAGTGATCGTTTAGTATTTAGTAAGTGATCGTTTAGAAAACTCGACACGCTAAGTAATCGTTTAGAAAAGTTGAGCGATCGTTTAGAGAATACGTGTGATCGTTTAGACGCGGGGTGTGTGATCGTGTAAGCGATAGGGCACTATCGTATAGGCTCTCAGCTAAGAGATCGATATGTTTTCACATCTATTGTGATTTTTTCGAACTCTTTGCAAAATGAAAACCAATTTTCATTTTATTCTTCAGTTACAATAACCGAATAAGATTTTCCCACTGACACACGATTGAGGAGAAGTTTTCGGCCAATTATCACATAATTAACCAATTAATTTATAAATGAATATAATCATATTATATTCTTAACTTACAGTTCGATATCATATATCTACTATAGTAATTTCTCCTCTACTTGATATAAATTATATTTATATCTAATTTCCTCCAAAATAATGTATCTCATACATTTAGTCAATTATATCATATATAATCGAACTCCCTTTTGTCAATTTAAACATTTCAAACTGACCAAAAAACTGATTTTTGACTTTATCCAAGTTACCTAAGGGACCTTATGAATCTGTGGCTCGAAGCTCCAACGGTACGTGAATAGCTGACTAAACTCTTTAGCCACGAGATCCACCATCTATTAACTACCAGGCATTCGATATTTTTCTGTATCCATCGGATATAACCAATCATGAGTATGGTGATCCTTCATAGATGCTCGTAAGTATAATTGGGCCAATTTACCGTTTTACCCCTATAGTTACATCTCACTTCTTAAGTACCACTGATTCCTCTAATGAACAATACAACATAGTCCAACTATGTGTGAATACCTCTCGAGCTAAGAGAAGGTGTGTGACGCCACATCGTTCAAGCCCTGGAATCAGCCCTTAAGGGAGCTATCTATTTACTTGCCCCTACCTTGGGGAATTAGTGAATTCCATCTTGTGTAGCTGAGTTCCCAGCTTCCAAATCAGACGAAACCCCAAAATGGTAGGTTTGAATCAGCGACCTGACCACTCACACCCATACAAATCAAAGGACTACCCTCAATAGCAAGAGTTCCCAACTCACTCAGGATTGGGCTCATGTTACCTATGGTCATCCTAGTGATGTGAAGTCTCAGTCATGAACGGTGTTATATAACAAGACATTAACACTTCGTGGTCAGGTCTTATATAAACCCTTTGTATAGGGTGCCCCCACTCGCATGTCCCCTACACGAATGATGAGGATCAGACCATCTGTGACAAATCATAACACTTGTGACCATTCCAGAAAGCGAGCTTTATCCATAGCGTTACCAAGATAAGGTTTCCCTCCTATATCCATATACTACAGACCATTTTAGTTATCACTCAAGACATGATCCACTTGTATGTCACCACATACACGCTTAAATTACATATAGATAACCAGAGATTTGATGTTTATTGGTGTGTGGTAAAGCAAATAAAACAAACAATTGAGCAAAATCAAGATGTGAAGTAAAATATCATATATTATACAATACAAGCGTTCATACAAACTATTTACAAACTACAGAACACGAGACTTTAGGGCATAAAACCCAACAGTTGCTTCATCACATCCTTCTCAAGAGTTGAGAATGCCTCGACATAGTGGGAGGGTTATACGACAACCTAATCGATACATGGGTTTAGCAGAAACTCATGTCATCATACCTAATGATGGTTTAGAGGATCCATTAAACAAACAATTAACTGAATCCATGGATAAAGATCACTGGACTAAAGCTATGGATCTAGAAATGGAGTCAATGTACTTCAATTATGTTGGAAACTTGTAGATCAACAAGATAGGGTCAAACCCATTGGTTGCAAGTGAATCTACAAGAGAAAGTGAGTCTAAACTGGTAGGGTGCAAACCTATAAAACTAGACTTGTGGCAAAAGGTTTTACCCAAAGAGAGGGGGTAGACTATGGAGAAACCTTCTCTCCTGTTGCCATGATAAAATCTATAAGAATAATTTTTTTCATTGCCACATATTATGACTATGAAATGTGGTAAATGGATGTCAAGGCAACCTTTTTAAATTTCCATCTTAGTGAAAGTATTTACATGTCTCAACTAGAAGGGTTTATTGAACAAGGTCAAGAACAAAAGACTTGCAAGCTTAAAAGATCCATTTATGAATTAAAACAAGCATCTAGATCCTGGAGTATAAGATTTAACACTGCGATCAAATCTTATAGCTTTGAACAAAATATTGACGAATCTTGTGTTTACAAGAAGATAGTCAACAAAAATTTAGCTTTCCTGGCCCTTTATGCCGATGATATCTTGCTCATTAGGATTGAGACAAGTTTTCTTGTTGACATAAAAAGATGGCTAGCATCGCAATTTTAAATGAAAGATTTAGGAAATGCACAGTACATTCTTGGAATCCAAATTATTCCAAATCGCAAGAACAGAATGCTAGCGCTATCTCAAGCATCTTATATTGAACAAGATGTTGTCAAGGTATAATATGTAAAATTCCAAAAAGGGTATGTTACCTTTGAGATATGGAATTTGTTTGTCAAAGGAACAATGTTCTAAGACACACAAGAAGTTGAGGAAATAAAAAAATTTCATATGCATAGTAGTTGGGAGTCTGATGTATGCTATGTTTTGTACACATGCTGACATATGCTTTGCAGTTGGAATTGTTAGCAGGTTTCAATCCAACCGTGGACACAGTTATTGGACTGCTGTTAAAAACATCCTCAAGTATCTCCAGAGAACGGGGAAATAGTGCTCGTGTACGGGCCTAAGGATTTTATCCTTATGGAATACATTGATTTTGATTTTTAGACTGATGTAGATTCTAGGAAATCTACTTCAAGATCAGTTTTCACTCTTAATGGATGAGCTATAGTGTACAGAAGTATCAAGCAAAGTTGTATTGTTGACTCCACGATGCAAGCTGAATACGTAGTTGCATGTAAAGCAACTAAAGAAGCAGTTTGGCTACTCATGTTCCTGAAAGATTTGGAAGTGGTTCCAAATATGCATCTGCTCATCACTCTACATTGTGATAACAGTGGAGCAGTTGCCAATTCAAAGGAACCAAGAAGCCACAAACGCGGAAAACATAACGAGAGAAAGTACCATCTCATTAGGAAGATAGTACATCAAGGAGACGTGATAGTCACAAAGATAGCCTCTGAGGACAATCTTGCTGATCTATTTACGAAAGCCCTCTCGGCTAAAGTGTTCTAAGGCCACGTGATCGAACTAGGACTACGAGCTTCATAATCTAGGGCAAGTGGAGAATTTCAATGGTATATAGGTGCCCTAGTTTATTGTATTTTCTTTGTGTATCTCAACATTATGTACATTATATATTTGTTATATTTGTAACTCACTGAAGTATTAGTTCAAGTAGAAGATTGTTGGGAATGTCCTAAAACTCGCAGTTCGTAAATATCAGAAACATATTCTATTTATCAATAAAAGTATTATTGAGTCGTTCATTCAATAAAATGTTATTGATATTGTATTCTATTATAAAAATCCAATAAATGAATCAATGGCTATAATATGAATATTTTAACTTTACGTGGAGACATAAAAGTGGATCAAGTTAGTATATGGATGAGATTAGATACCTCGTCCTGGTGACATTGTTGGATGCAACCCACTTTATATACTGATACAAATAATGTGATCCCAAAATCATTCATATGGAGACATGCAAGTGGAAGCATCCTTGCAAAGGATGTTTGCATAAGATCGGACCATGAAATAGTCACTTTTCTTTATAACAACCGTTTACTGTTAAAAATGACTATTTCAAATTCGATGATTTAGGGTAACTCGATCTTAATCCTGAGTTAACTACTAACTCTTGTTTATTCGGAATTATCATTTGATTTGCATAGGTGAGAGTAGTTCAACAGCACTACTTAATAAGCCTTCCATTTTGGGGTAAGACCGAATAAATAGTTGAGAACATAGTCTTTCAAGATGGAAATCACTCATACCCAATTTAAGATTAGCAGATAGGTTGTTTCGTTAAGTACTAACTCCTGGTTTTGAATAAAAAGGATCCCGCCCTCTTATGGTTGAGAGGGATATGGTTTAATAGTTGGACTATAAACCAATTGTTCAATAAAGAATCAGTGGGAGCTTAAGGAGCAAGATGTATTTACAAGGGTAAAATGATAATTTTGACCTAGCTGTAAATACGAACGATTTGATTTGTGAAGGATTGACTTACTGATTATGATTAAAGTGGGCAGAAATATATCTATAGCGAGGAGAGTGCAATTATTGAAATATAATGGCGTGCCTCAGTAGTTAACGAATATTGATTAACTCGATCTAAAGAGTTTAGTCAATTAATTTTAAATCGTTGGAGCTCATGATCTATAGGCCCATAAGGTCCCTCTACTAGTTCGAAAAATTATACCTTGGATTAATGAATTGAGCCAATTTGCAATGTTCAAAATCGAAATTAGGGTTTTGAATTTGAAGTGTTCAAGTTCAATTTAGGGTTTGGTTAATTATATTTGATATAATTAAACATTTAATTTATCGAAATTAAACGTAAATCAGAGAGTTTACAATATTTAAATATTCATTAACATGAATGAGATTCATGTATTAAATAGGTGTTTAATTAATTCATTATTTGATGTTAAATTATTATTTTGTTAATTAATTAAATTTGTTTAATTAATTATTTATATAAAATATTTTCAATCTTTTAAAATTCAAATTCAGATTTGAATTTTTTTTACCTAAATTTAATTTTGGTGAAAATTAAATGGAAAAAGAAAAAATTGAAAAAATGTTGAGTTAGTGGATAAATAATCCACTAACCAACACCTAGGCCACTCACTTAATGCTGAATGAAGTGTCAATCAGCTGATTAAGTGAGTGGTTGCATGTTTAAACACCTTAAATACTCATCAGTTGGACTGAACCTGATTTTTGGAGGTGAGATGGTGCTACACCAACATTTTTGTGGAGGAGGCAGAACTACAAGAACGTTATTAAAGAGAAGGCTGAGCTGTACCAACATTTTTTTGGAGAGTGAGTAAAGTTGCAACAATATTTTTGGAGAATGAATAAAGTAGCAGTGACATTTTGGGGAAAGAACAAAGCTGCATCAACATTTTGGTGAAGGAACGAAGTTGCATCGACATTTCGGAGAGGGAGCGAAGTTGCACCAACATTTTGGAGAGGAAGAAAAGTTGCATCAACATTTTGGAAGGAGTGAAGTTGCACCAAAATTTTGTAAGAGGAACGAAGTTGGACCAATATTTTTGGAGAGGGAGCGAAGCTGCACTAAACTGGAGCTTTGAAGAGGAAGCAGCGAAACCATACCAAACTTGAACTTCGAAGAGGAAGCAAAGAAGCCTCCAAATCTGACTTTGAAAGGGAAGTGTTGAAGCCACCGAACTTGACTTTGAAGGGGAAGCGAAGCTCCATTCCAATTGTGTGCCTTAAATTTATTGTGTTACCTTCTTACATGGGATGAACATCTACAAATTTATGTGTTGTTCTTAACAGAGATAACCATCTTCAATTTGGAGTGTCATTCTATAATGAGGATGACCAACATTAATCTTGTAATGTCACACTTAGGTGGTTGTGGTAACCCTTCTGATCGACTGAACTTAAATTTCTTTAAGTTGGCTATGTACTCTTGAAAAAAGGCATTAAGTCATGACTAGTTCAAGAGATTTTTTTTTATTGGACTAAACTTGAAGTTTCCTTTAAAGTGCCTACGTACCCTTCATAGTAAATAGGGATCAAATCATAACGTAGTTTATAAGATTTTTTTTTCTGGTTTTTCTACTAGACCAAACTTAAAGTTTTCTTCAAGCTACCTACATATCATTTATAATGACAGTGATCTAGTCATCACATAGTTTAAAAGTTTTCTTTTTTGTTTTTATTACTAGACTGAACTTAAAGTTTCCTTCAAGCTACCCATATACCCTTTATAATGATAGGGATCAAGTCATAATGTAGTTCAAAAGATTTTTTTTTGGGTAATTCTTTTAAGCTCATGCAGGTCAGAAGCAACATGCAGTTTAGGCTCTTAGGATAAGAAGCTTCTGCATTTAAACTTCGAAAGCTCTTATTTCATCATGGTTTTTATCATCCTCTTCATTTGTAGAATTCATCAATATGATGAGTTTTGGCTTCACCATCAAGGAACCTTTTGTATTTATATCAATAGACAACTTCCTTTTCATGCGTGAAAAGACACGACTATGAATCTTCTCGTCCGTTGTTTTATTCATGGTCTTGCCTTCAAGGTTTTCATCTTTCTTTTATGTTGATCGTTTTTCATCTTGAGACAATTAAAAGCAAATGTTGAAGGCCGATCTTACTTTGATGTGGAGATACTTAGCCTTTTGAAAGCTGAAGTTCGAGTGGAAGTAGATGTTAGACATCAGTTTTATTCTTCTATCGTGGCCATACTCAATCTATAGAAGACTGAAGAACGAGTAGTTGAAGGCTTGATACGGTTGAAGATAGAAGTTATTTGCTCCATTTCTTTTGAGTTGTCGACTTCTTTAGCAGTTATAATTATTGTTGACTTCCGCTATGCTGACATCGTGACATGCAATAACTTCTGATACTTCCTTTGAATGATTATCGAGGAAGCTTTTAGGGAGAAATTCTACTAAAGTTACCGACCATCAAAGTTGAGGGAAATCCTCGTCTTCTTCCTTAATAGGTTTAGGCTTCCATGCCATCTTTTTTCCTTTATTTTTCTGAGTTTTACTCCCTCTTCTATAGTTTTGATAGGAGCACAACTCTTTTTAGGTGGCAGTCGACTTTCTTCCCTTTCGATGAGTCACAAAGATCTATACTTCATCGTCAATGCCATCAACATGTTCATCTTTGTTTTCAGACTCTGACATTGGGATCGCTTGTTGAAACTGAGAAACTATGGGTTTGAGGGTTCCAAACTAGGTCAAGCTTTCTCTTTAATCATAATACGCAGATGGTGTCAGAACACTTGAAGTTGCCACAACTATAGTGTGGTTAGTCTGAGCCACTTCATCCAGCTCTAGCTCAATTTTCTTTTCACGAGCTAACTTTAAGATCAACTCCTTCAACACAAAGCATTTTTCGATTGGGTGACTGAGGACTCGGTGATACTTGCAGTAGTTGAGGTCGTTGACTTTCCTTAACGGCTTCAATCACTTGCATTCTGGCAGTTGAATGAGTTGTTTCTCTAATAATTGCTCTAACATGTCTTCAACATCAGAATTAGATAATGGATAAACTTTTTTCTGTCTTTTTTTAAGAGTTAGGCGATACTTCTCGCCCTCATTATGTTTTCTTTCAAATTTTGTTTCTTTTCCTTGAGAGGAAAATTTTATTGGGGTTGCATGAAGAACCATAGTTCTTTGGTGGTACTATTTACAATCTTTTTAGTGCCCTTGGTTTCATTATTGTCTTTTCTCACCTCGGGAACCAAAAAGTCCTTAGTTCCATTATTGGTGATGTTCAACTTCATTTCATGGGCGCAAGTTGCCAGCTTTTCGAATATACAAGGCTTAATCTCTTGCATAATATAGAGAAATACCCAGTGCATGCCTTAGGTACATATATCCACTATAGATAATTTAGTGAGTCTATTTTTGCAATCCAAACTCAGAGCCCTCCATCGGTTTATGTAGTCAATGACCGACTCTCCCTTCCGTTGCTGGTACTTGTTAGCTCCATCATGCTAACGATACGCCTAGTGCTATAAAAACGATTGAGTAACCCTTTTTCCAACTGTTCCCAACTATCATTCACTTCTGGCTCTGGGTTAGTATACCAATTGAACGTATTTTCTTTCACAGTACGGACGAAATGCTTGACTAGTTAATCTCCTCTAATTCTTGCATTTTTTAAAGTTTCAATGAAGTGAGCAACATGTTGTTTTGGATTACCCTTTCTATCAAACTGCAGGAACTTTAGAGGTTTATACCTAGCTGGCATTCTCAGGTTGTTGATTCCCTTGGTGTACCCCTTGGAGTACATGAAATAAGATTTTGTGACGGTCCTCCGTACTAAGCCCTTATGAAGTTTGTAATCATATCCTGCAGCTGTTGAACTGATTGAGGAGGCAACAGAGATGGATTGTTGCAATTGATTTTCTTGCAAAACAGTCTTTCCTTTGTCATTGGCTTTGGTAGTTGGAGTTTGACTTGTTTCAGCAATTTCTCGAGACTGTATTTGATCTCTTAATGTGGCGATTTCATAATCTCACTCCTCAACAGCTTTCATTAGGAGATCTATTTTCCTCTTCATCTCTGCCATGGTCGACTCAGCCGTTACGTCAACCATGATGACAGACATTACATAAAAGTGTGATGGTTTCTCGGATCGATCAGAAGCAGGAGTATAGTTTTCAAACAAGGCATTATATAAATTGATATTTGTCCTTATTTTTTATGATATTTTAATATTTATATTAATTAAGATGTTTTTTTTCTTGTTTGTGGGGTCGTATCATAGAAATTATATCCACTTTAATTGTTTCATTTTTGTAAGATTTTAACAAATATCTAATATTGAGAAATTTGATATGGATAAGAATTAGGCTAAAATACTTTTCTAGCTTAATGGATGGATTTTCACAAAATATAGAGGCTAATAGAATTGATAGCACCTAAAATGTGTTATTTTGTTTGCCTTTATTCAAGTTCTTTATGCTACTTGATGTGTTTAATTTATTATTTTATAGGTATCGAGTAATTAGAGGTAGAGTCGAGCTTTAGGGTGAAAATGGAGCTAAAATGGATCAATTTGGAACTTGACGAAACAACCAGGTCAAAAGAACGTGAAAGATAGAATGTGAAGTTTGGGATGGCGCCTCATCGCCATATTTGGAAAAAATGAGTTTAATGAATTACTTGTGGTTCTTGAATGTATTCTAACTTCTATGCTTTTGAATCTATAAATAGTTTAACCATCCATCATCTTTTTATTGTTAGATTGAAGATTCGTAGCTGGTACGCGATATATAATATTGCATGAATTGTTGAGTAGCAAAAATCAAAGCATGTTTGTATGTAGATTTTTCGGTTGTTTAAGATAGTCCGTTTACAACATTGCATATAATTCATTTAATCCAAGTCTAATTGTCTTAGTGAAATCCACTAGGCTTAATGCATATGTAAGATTTTTATGGATGTTATTGAATCCAATTAATTGGACATCTAATTTCATTACGAATTTAATTAATCAATTAGAGTGCTTATGACAGCAATTGTGATAAGTAGGCTAAGCGCATGAAGTAATCAACATGTAAAATCTTTGATGTTTTATGATCAATTAATCAAATAGATGAATTCAATTTCTTAAGCTAGACTTTTTCTCAATTCCATAATTCGTTTTACAATTCTGGCTATTTACATTTTTGTAATTTATTTTCACAATCACAATCCCAACAAAATCCCCCATCTGTTACATCAAAAATTTTGAATCATAATTAAAGAAAAACATGATTGAACCGATCAACTATTAATACCATTTTAGTTTAAGTCTGAAGTATATAAATATAAGACAGGAGAGCATTCGACACTTTTTTTTTAGCCTCTCAAAACTAAGTGTATGTTTAGTTTAATTTTAAAAATAAGTCATTTTAGAAAAAATTGAAATGTTTGATAACCCATCAGATTAATTTTTGAAATAATTTTAAAGTGTATTTTAAACAATTTTTATCAAAAGAATTTAAATAAAAATAATTTTTTTTAAAAAAAAATCTTTAGTCAATCTAAATAAGCCTTAAGTTTAAAATTGTATTGAGAGTATGAAGATTAAATTTGGATGAATACAAGTAAAAATCTAAAATAAAATAAAATTTAGAAGTATAGGGAAAAAAATGAAATTTTTACCTAAGAATTATTAATACACCTAGAAATAGAGCATGAAAAACACATGTTCCAACTCAAATGAAGACTTTCAAGCAAATTCTATGTTTGTATTTATTATTAATTAGTCCACTTTTCTTTATCAACATATTCAATATGATTTGATTTTCATTTTGGCACATTCTTATTTCAATGATGATTTTCTATGATTTGATGTGTGGACATATAGCCTATATCAAAGTTTGTCCTAATTGGGAATTTTTTCCACCTTTTGTGATATGCAAAATCTTATCATATTGTTTCTTTAATTTAAAATTTTCTTTTATTAAAAAAAATTACAATTTTTTTTCTACTTAAAGGAATGAACTCCAAGATTTTTATTTTGAATATATTCATCAAGGATGAAAGAATTCATTGTTGCAAATAATATTTTCAACATTTTCAATAGTTTTGTACACAAATAAGAAATTGTTTTGACTGTATAATCTAGTTTAAAATATTATTTTTGTCTCCATACTTTGGGTTTGAAATTTATTTAAGTTTAGTCTTTATATTTTTAAATATCCACTTTTAGATCTTGTATTTTATAGATTGCAAATTTAATCCTTCTAGTTTATTGTTAATTTTTAACTTTTTTACTATAAATTTTAAAAATATATTTACATAAAATTTTAGAAATATATTTACATAATATATATATTTTTTGCAAGAGTTTATTATCATTATCTAGCCAATTTAATTTTTTTTTTCTAAAAAGGAATAACTACGGGGATTAGATATAATATGAAATGGAATTAGACATTTAAAAGTACAAAGATTAAAATCGAACCAGTTTCAAGATATAGAGATGAATAATATTTTGACCTATAATCTATCCTATGCATTAGTGATAATTCCAAATAATATATTTACATCTATATAATATTTGAGTGAAACTTGGTAATGAACAATATTAATTTGATCTAGCATCCGAGAAAGTAAACTAGTAACGAATTAGTGTTTCTAAAAGATTATTTTCAAATATAGGAAAAATGAGCCAACTTATTTATAAATATAACAAAATGATTGATAGACACTGATAGATAGACATAGATACCTTTAGGCATATGTATATTTTGTCTATCACTGTCTATCATCCTATTAGTGTCTATCATTGTATATCAGATCACCTATAGGCAGTGACATTTTACTATATTTGAAAATATTTTCAGCAGTTTTTTCATTTAAAATAATTACTATTCGTCGCATGCCCTTGCCATTTCTATCTTATTTATTTTGAGACAAGACGTTAGTTGATAGAGTTTAATATTTCATGTAAAGCTGTTAGTTGTGTACAAGTTTTCTTGAGGTAAATCCAAGTATAAACCTAGTTCAAGTTTTCTGGAAAACTCCAGGGTCAAACGCAACGATTAGTTAGTACTAATACAAGGAGGTTAAATGATCTTCTGCAATGATGATTCAAGTATATGTATGTATGTTGGGATTATAAACTAAACTAAAACAGCGTTCATGCAAGAGAAAGGGGTTAGAGAAGGGGGAGACATTGACAAAATATATAATGCATTGGAATGCAATGTAGCAATTCCTCAGTAACAGACAACAAGCTTGTATGAAATCAATGGAATGAGATCGGATTGTGAGGACTATCTACTAAACTCTAAGTATACATGTGTGATGCGTCCAGATTCTGTTCTCTACTTAAGTTCAACATCTCTCGATGCATTTGCCACACTTATCTTATCTCTAAGATGCATCTGTTGGATAAAATGAACAAATCAATATGATTAATTACTTTATCTCTAAAGCTACTGAATGTTCTTACTTAATGTGTTTCGCAGTTACATACTTTCTCAAGTAGTTAACTATTTCTACTTAAATCGATTAAACAAATGGATTCAAGCATAAAACTTTTAAGTAAACATTAAGCAAGCTAGACTCATACACATGTCTTAGTAGATTAACATTTAGTTCTATCCAACCCACAGTGGATTTAGCTACTTATGATGAAGGAAAGTAAGTAAAAGAATGAGGAAATAGAGGAAATCATGATTAAATTAATAGTGGAAGAAAATGCTAAGTAAGGAAAATAAAGTGTCAAGCCGTCGAGGTCAATATCATGCTCCCTTTGGCTTGATTTTTTGTGCTTACTACTGTGACTGGGGTGAGGACGTGTTGAAGGTCGTTTCTCTCGAGCTCTCTCTCCGATGAGACCTTTATAATCGGCTGTGGAAGTGGCGGTCTTGCACCTCTTCTTCTTGTACGCAGCTAAGGAACTAAGTTTATATAGAAATTCTAACTGCCTACTCTTAAGTGTGTGGTATCTAACTTTCTTCTAGTGGGCAACTTTTCCTTCTATAGGCACTTGGGCTCAACAACTTGTGATTTAATAGCATTAATTTCTATGCCCTGCTGTAGCCACCTGCCATTCTGATATATTCAGACACCGCTTGTCAGGTTACCCATACTGTAAATTGAGATTTGATGTTAAATGCACGAGCAAAATGTATTGTCTTGTATCAGATGGGTCTCAGCGTATGCTTCTTCCGTTGGCGTGTCTGCAACACTTAGTGAAATTCCATGATTTCTACATTATCAAGTGTCAATAATGCATTTTTCTTTTAAAGGAATGCTTTTCTTTGCGTTAAACGCATATATGTAATTTTATGTATTTTTCTACTAAAATGAATCCACTTCTCATTATTTGACCCTAATTATTTCAACCTTAAGGGAACAATAACTTGTATTTCTACAAGTTATCAACTTTTTAAAAAACCCATAATTCTAAGAAAAGAATTGATTTTAATTACAAGTTTATTCCATGAACTTTTAGGCTTATGTATATTTTGTTAGTGAACTTTCAACGGTATTTAATGAATTTTTAAACTTTTAATTTTGTGTTTAACATGTCATCGACAAATTTAAACTTTTTAAAACTAGTTGATCTATTAAATGTAAATTTTGAATATTATGCTTGATAGANCCCCCCCCCCCCCCTAGCTATGCAATCAAAGTGGGTTGAGATTTATTGACTTTGTTGTCTAAAGTACCTCTAATTAATTTGTCTTTTAATTAATAGATTTTGGCATAAAGTGAGTATATTTTTCTAATTCTCTTTTTAATTTGCTATAACTACAACCCACTACCCATGTGCATGCATACACATTTTTCTTCAGTTACATGAATCATATTTTGAGTTGCGGTACATTCATTATTTATAAGAAGTGAACAATTTCATTAAATATTTTAAATATTTCATTAATGTATAATAGTAAAATTTTCAAGTTTGTGTCTAAAGTTTAAATTTCGTGTAGGATAAATCATTACTTTAACTATTAATTTTTCATATAAATCTTTTGATACCTTCTCTATATTCTACCTGTAAATCTACTTTAGCAATGGACTTGCAATTCCAAACAAAAACACCAAACATGTTATTCCTTAAAAAACACAAAATGTAATTCAATTTGGTATGATCCAAGAATTTGTGGATGAAATACCAAGTAGGAGAGGAGAGATAGAAGTATTCACATTCCAAATTAAACTACAAAACATGTTATTCTACAACTTACAATATTTTGTTTGAAGACCATTGTTTAAATCAAATTTGTCACCATGCTTAAATCACAAATCAGATGAATTGCATCCCTTCCTATATAGTATAACTTCAAAATTATTCAAAGCTCCCACCTTCACCATGCTAAATGAAGCTGTTGGGTGAAGTTTTAATTTTTTTTTTTATAAAAAAATTCAACCTTTGATTGGAGAATCCCACATTGAAAAATTTTGATTTTGAAGTCTTCTTATGCTCCAACCTTGAGCTGTGGGTTTGGGCTCCCTTATTATTTATTATTTTATTTTTTTTATTATTATGTTTGAAACCGAGAAAAAAGAGAAAAGAAAGAAGTTTCTCACTCGACCATTCCACGCTGAAGGCCTATAAAAGCTGTGGCCTTCAACAGGTCATACACACAACAGAACTTCAATTCGAAAGTTCTCCTCTCCTCTCCTACTCTTCCATTCTCCATTTTCTGAACAATGAGTTAAAAAAGGTGTGTGTTCCGATCGATAAGGGTGCATTTCTGATTGGGTTTTCCTTGTAGACTGTTTTATCCAGAAATCTAAAGCCCATACTAACCATTTCAAAAATCCAAAGCCACAACATAACCAAAAACAAGTCATTAAAAGGGATAGAAAAATGTCAATTGCTGAGTCTAGTGATTGATAATAGTTTTGTTACACTCATTGGAAACTTGGACACATGGTCGAATATATATTAGAAAGAAAGGGTAAGCCTTAAGCCTATAAATTATAATTTTTGAGAAAAAAATTACTGATAAATACAGTTACAAATCTTAATGTATGAAATGCAATGGAAATATCTTACTAAATAGAATTTTGAATTGCTATATAAAGTCATTGCAATTATGGAACTTTTTTTTTGGTTAAGAACAAGAGTGCTTTCATTGAGAAATAAGGAAGAAATACAGGAAGATACAAAAAAAAACCAAGCCCATACGAATCACATTAAAGAAAGGAGACCAACTAAGTAAGTTATTGCCTAAAGAGTAATTACAAAAGATCTTCGATGTTGAAGCCCAAACCAATCTTGTTTCCAATAAGAATTCAAACTTCCGTTAGAATTCTTCGAAATTCATAAAGTGCTTTAGAGAAAGTAAACCCTAAGTGGAAGAGCAGTACACTATTCTACAGGCATAGAATTCTTGAAAGCCTCAGAGATACCGGCAGCAGCGTTGGAGAGGCAGCCTTTCATATCTAAAATTTTGGATCTAACAAATGCTTTATGTTCTGAAACAGAGTCAACACATGAAACTAGTTCACGAGCACACAACTGAATTTCTTCTTCTCCTTGCTTTATTGCTTCCTGATGCGCCAATTTGGCATTCTTAACAGAACCAACAACAGATGATAATAAGATGGGAGGAGATTCTAGCATCAAGTATAAATTAAATGAACAAAACTGAGGTGGTGGAAAGTCTTGTAACAGTTAATATCGTTAAGTGCTTTCCTTCCTAGTTTAGGCGTAAGACGAGATACAACAATGAGATGGTGCAATGCTTATAGAAATCTTTGAGAAGATTGACTTGGTTGTGTTAACAAAAAGATGGATTACCAGTCCCATCTAGATTTTGGACAAAATCTAGAAAGAAATTTAGACCCCATAGACATTTGGTTTTTAGTTTTTTAAATATTATGTTTGGTTTCTCACAATTTCTTATTCATATTTTTCATATCTTCAAGATTAACATTTGTACTCTTGATCGAATTCCAATAACAAAAACAAGTTTTTACAATCTATTTTTTCAGTTTTCAAAACTTGACTTAAATTTTGAAACAAATCTTACGGATTAGACAACAAAATAAAAGAAACTTATTTTCAAAATTAAGATAAAGGACTAAAATGTTAGTTTTTAAAATTAAGGGATCAATTAGAAACTTATTTTCAAATTCAAGGTCTAACAGTGTTATTTACCCGCAGAAATAATCGTCCTCTACAAAGTCAACTGCTCATCAGAGTTACCAAAAGATAGGAAAAGAAGGTCAACTCCCACCCCTCACCCCCCCTTCCCCGAAAAAGTAAAAATAATAAAGACAATAATTGTAGTAAAAGTATTAATACCTTCAAACTCTCCCCTGCTTCTCTTTCCACAAGATCTAAGTTATGAGCTTCTTGTTGAACATCCTCCACCATCTTCTTAGATTCTGTGGAGCATCTTAATGTATAATCTCGTATTTCATTTTTTAAGGAGATTAGTTGTGTTTCACCCTGGAAGATGGAAACCATTTGAACAATCAGTAATTTTTGTACGAGTTAATTTCTAGCAGCCAAGCAAAACCCTCATTTATTCTGTCATGTGCTTACTTCATTAATATGGGATTGAAGAGAAGCTATATGATGTCGTTTAGATTCAATTTTAGCAGTATTTTCACTTGATTGCTGCCTGAGAGAAATCAACTCTTCCAACTTCGTCATAGAACTTCTCCTTATGTCCTCTGCAAAGGAATCAAGTGCAGGCTTAACGGTTGTCTTATAGTCAATCCCCATCACATCAGCTGGTGTCGACCCCTTTGCATTCAGGAAATACTGATGACAATTATCAAGCTTTAATCTAATAACAAGGAAGTTGTATCAGCAAAGTAATTGTGCTGAATTGGTAAGAAAAAAAATTCAATTAGTATAAGGGAATAACCCCTTATACTCATAAGTGTCATTTGAGATAGATAAGTTCCATAAGATGCAGAATTCACACAAATAAAATCAGAGGAGATGAAACGCATAACTAACAATCAAGTAAAAAAAACTACCACAATAAAGGACATTCCTGCAAAGCAATAACTATAATTCGACAAGGATCATATTAAGTGAATGTTGGACTTCATAGTAGTCAATTCTACCAACAATAGTCCGTTTTCTGGAATTTCAATTTATCAATATAAATGATAAGTACAAATTGGGTTGGCCACGACATACTCTCCCCTGAATATGTAGAAGACCATGGGGGAGATATACCATAGCTATCTACATTGTATTTTTAAAATGTTCTCATAATGTAGTCACCCTGAAAAACATTAAAAGAAAAAATTGATAGCAGATACCCCAAATCATTCAACACAATTAAAACTTCTTCACAATTGATAAGATTCTTGTCTAGAAGGTTTCAAAATAACGACCTATAAGTAGTGGAAATAAATTTAAACTCAGTTCTACAGGACGAAAGTATTAAGTTTAAGACATTGTAAAACAAGAACTAAATGATAATAACAATAAATAGAGAAAAGTGAAAGAGGGGCAACCTTCTCATAGCCTGGTTACATTCCATCGCAATGGCCTCAAGCTCCTTAAATTTATTTCCCACAGTTGCATCAAGATCCCATGACTTCTCCTCCCACACGTTCCTTGAGACTTCGGCATCACCGATGTCCCTCTCTACAGCCTGCAATTCTCTTCTCATCCTCTCCACATCTCTAGGATTAAACAACTGAGACTCCACCCTCTTCTTCAGCTCTTCATTCTCTTCACAAATCTTATTTCTCTCGTGCACTTTAACTTCCAATTCCCTTTCCTTTTCCTCCAAGATTTTCTTCATTTCCTGCATCTTCTCACTGTACCCAGTGATCATTGTATGAAACTTCTTCACATCTTCTTCAAGGAGACACTGCTGCTTCTCAAGAACCTCCCTCTGCGTGGGATCTGACCGCAAGGCCTCGGCTTTTGCTTCGAGCTCCTTAACTTCCTTCTCCAGTTCCTTCAAGCTTTCAAATGCATCATCCCTCCCTTTCTTCAACCGCTCCATAAACTCCTGATCTAAAGCCTCCACCGAATCATCATCCCCACGTATATATTGCAAATAGCTATTTAACACATATATATTCACATCGTTACTCATAACAACCGAATTGGAATCGTTTGCTAGGCTATAATTATAAACAGCAACCTGCACAAGCCAGTGAAGTAGGGCAAGAATTTGGTACCACTGATGAGGAGCAGGGGGGTTCTTGAGGATGTTCTTATTAATTTTGAAGGGATACCCAAGGGATTTGAGAACAATAGAGAGATCATCCTCAAGCTTAGTCGGAGTATAATCGAGACATTGAAGAAGTAAATTGATGGTTTCAGTGAGATCTTTGAGGGAAGGGGGAGAGAAGGGTTTGAATGTTACGTTAAAGGAGTGAGAGAAGAGCTCCTTGAGAGACGAATTGATGGTGTTGACAGCAGAAATTTGAACGGCTCGTTCTTTGTACATGTCGATGGAGGCGGCGGCGGGACGAGACATTCCGATGGAAGAAGGGCGGCTACTGGCAAAGCTGACATCGGAATCGCGGCGGAATTTGATTGGACGTGGGCAGGTGGACGCGAGGATTGAAAGACGCCTTTGGACGGCGGCGGCTGTGTTCTCTTCATCTTGTCTTCCGGTGAGTGTGCTCAGTCTCCCGCCGGTACTGAAATTTCAATTGAGAGATGGTATTGGAAATGAGGGGGAAAGATTTAATTCCATATTTTATACTTTTTCTTTCAATTTTTTGTTTTGTGAAAGCATATAAATAATAAACATATGATTTAGAAAATGGAAATTTAAAATAATAATAATAATAAAATTTGGAAATGTACTCAATTAGTCTATGAAGAATGCATGACGAACTTTCACATTATAGAAAAAAATTTTATTGTAATGGGTTTTTTATGCCCTAGTTTATTGTTTTGTACTAAGTTTTTGTATACCCCACTTCGCTTTAGGACAAGTGAGAGATTGTTGGGTTTGATGCCTTTAAAGTCTCTGGTTATTTGTTTTTATTTGCTCGACTTGTTTCATTGCGGTTTTGTATAAAGTGTTATACAAAAGAAGTAGCAATGAATAGACAATGCATTGAGCATGACACTTGGGTTGTTTATAAGCGTTTATGAATGCCTTGCATGTGTTAGCTTTGCGTTGTGGTTGTTTCGTTTATAAGTGTTATAAAGGAAATTAGACCTTAAAATCAATAATTCAGAGTTGCATGTGTAACTACTTAGGGTGAACTCAAGTTTTTTAAAAGGGTTTTTTAAATTGGATTGAGATAGACCTAAGTTCAAATGGTTCTAAAGAGTTTAGTATACCTAGAATTAATCTTTTTAAAAATCGGTTAATAGGATTAAATTGGTTGGAATAAAAGATTAATTTTTTTGTAAACCTATCTATAAGGGACCTTTTGTCTAAACGGGTTTTGGTTAGGCTGGGGTTTCTTAAGTTGACGGAAACGTAACACCCTACTTACCTGGGGAACCTACCTGGAAAGGTGAATTAGATAGATTTTCAATAAGCATGCGACGTTTTGGTCAAAGACTCCGTTAAAGAGTTTAATGGAGATGATCAAAAAGTTGTTCAACTATCTAAGGTAAATGTTACTCTTGGGAAAACCTAAAAGTCACTTTAGCTAAAATCCAGATCATTCAGGATCGCAGAAACAAACGGTTAGCCCTAATCTCAGGCATCGTACATTGATCAAATGTTGATCAGGTAACAAAGATGCAGGATTCCAATAGGGGTTTGTTACTCTTTCAGGCAGGGAATCGTTCTGTCTAAGGATCAATGTCCTAAGACACCTTAAGAGCGTTGAGGAGATGAGACGGATCCCTATGCTTTCTGCTGTAGGAAGCTTGATGTATGCTATGTTGTACTACTAGACCCAACATTTGCTATGCAGTAGGGATTGTCAGTCGGTATCAGTCCAATCTAGGATTGATCACTGGACGGTGGTCAAAAAGAAAGATCCTCAAGTATCTTCGGAGAACGAGGGACTACATGCTTGTATGGAGATAAGGATTTGATCCTTACAGGATACACGGACTTTGACTTTCAAACCGATCGAGATTCTCGCAAATCGAAAATCCGGGTCAGTGTTTACTCTGAATGGAGGAGTTGTTAGTGAAGTATCAAGCAAGGATGTATCGCAGACTCCACTATGAAGCCGAATACGTACGCGCTTGTAAAGCTGCTAAAGAGGCTGTTTGGCTGAGGAAGTTCCTTACAGATTTGGAAGTTGTTTCAAGTATGGATTTGTCTATCACTCTTTATTGTGATAACAACGGGATTGTGGCAAATTCGAAGGAGCCTCGGAGTCATCGTCGGGGTAAGCACATAGATGAATATATCACTTGATCAGGGAGATTGTGCGTCGCGATGATGTGATAGTTCGAGCAGATCGCATCGAAGCACAACGTTGCTGATCCCTTTACAAAGGCCCTCACGGCTAAAGTTTTCGAGGGTCACCTGGAGAGTCTAGGTCTGCGAGACATACGGCATTTTTGTCTAGGGCAAGTGGGAGATGATACAGGGGTATGCCCTAGTTATTTGTATATTGTACATTTTTATATTGTATTGTATATTAGTCTCCCGAGTCATTAGGACAAGTGGGAGATTGTTGGGATTGGTGTCCTAATTCTCCTGGAGTCTCGTTGTTTTTGTAAAGATACACATTGTTCAATGAATAAATAAGTTTTTAATTCTGACATTTACTCATATCCAATAAACACAAGCTCCTTGGTTATCTTATGTGAACTTAAGCATGTATATGTGATATACAAGTGGATCATGCCTTAAGTGATAACCTAAATCGGTCAGTAGTATAAGGATTAAGGTGGGATACCTGATCCTGGTGACAACTACGTATATGGCCCGCTTAAATAACACTTATGGTAGATCCTGACCATTCATGTGGAGACGTAGAGCGGGGGTGTCCTATACAAAGAGTTTGTATAAGACCTAGACCACGAGATGACTAGATTCTTGTATATAACGCCGTTGATACTAGAGACTTACATCTCACCTAAACGACCATAGGTGACACGACCTCAATCCTGAGTATTTTGTGAACTCTTGCCTTTAAAGGCGGTCCTTTGATTAGTATGGGTGAGAGTGGCCAGATTGCCAACTCAACATGCTACCTTTTGGGGACTTGTTTGATCTAAGAGCTGGAACTCAATCCCACAATATGGAATTCACTCCTTTCCCGAAGCAGGGATAAGTAGAGAGATTACTCCCTTAAGGGCTATTCCGGGACTTGAACATAGTGGCCACAAACTTCTCTTTGGAAGAGAAGAATCAGTCATAGTAGAACTATGACTTATGTTCATTAGAGGGATCAGTGGTACTTAAGGAGAAAATGTAACTACAGTGGCATATATGGTTATTGGCCCAGCTGTACTTACAAGCGATCTGTGAAGGATTTTCGCACTCCTCATTGGTTAAGATGGACACCATAATATATCTGTAGTGAGGAGAGTTCAACTGTCGGACTTTAATGGATGATATCTGCCAGTTAATGGATGGTAGATCCCTGTAACTAAAGGTTTAGTCATTTATTTCACGTATCATTTGGAAACTTCAGATCTACAGGTCCATGAGGTTCCCTTGGTAGCTTGGATTCATGTTGAAGGATCAAGTTCTTGGTGTTGATTTTGAAATGTTCAAATTTTGACAAGAGGTATTTTTGATTATATGTGATATAATCGGTATGATGTATGAGATGCATCTTAGTGGAGGATTGATGTAAATGAGATTTACATTTAAGTATCATATGGAAATAGAGAGAGAACTATGGTTTATATGTTTCATGAGATGAATATTATAAACTATAGGTTATAAATATAGTATGATAAGTTGGTTATCATTTATATTTATAATAATATTAATTATTAGATAATTAATGCTTTTTCTTTTAAATAAACCAATGTAGTGGGTGGTTATTGATCATGGTAATGATTTTCTATTTTGAAAAAAGTTTTTTTACAAAAAGATTTGAAAAATGTTTGAGTTTTCTCTCTAGTGAAAAGAAAACTCATGGAAGTCGTCAAGTAGATATAGATTTAAACGACGCACTGGGCTATGTAAATGATCGTGTAGGTGCTAGCTAAACGATCGTGCAATGTTTACTAAACGATCGCATAGCTTTGCTAGATGATCGCTGGCCCAAGCTAAACGATCGTGTAGATTTCGAGCTAAACGATCGAATAGCTTTTGCTAGACGATCGCATAGTTGTATCTAAATGATTGGGCATTAACCTATACGATAGGTCTCCGACTTCTCCCACTTGCCCAGTCATGTTTATGTTATCATTGTTTCCTCCGTTCGTTGCCTCACACCAAGTCCGAACAGAGCCCAACCCTCTGGATTCTTCACACTGAGAAAATACCAAGGTCGCCTTGTTGGTGGTGTCAGACTCAACTCGACACACTGTCGAGGGTTTTTGGAGGCCCTTCAATGGTGCTGCGGAGGCCATTTGCTGTTGCAGAGGAGTTTAGTGACCGAGGAGATCGTTGAGGACGAGTACGAAGTGTTCATGTTGTGTTCTGCGGTGTTTCAGTTGTGTAGAACGGGCGCTCGTGGTTACTGTGATCGATCAGAGTGCACATCGGAGCATGGAGATGCTTCTGCCATTGTTAGTACAATTTTTCCCTTTGTACTTTTATTATTTCATACTGTAATTTCTCTGTAAATTGTATAATTGTTTGTATTCAAGTCGACTGTAAATGTTATAGTCATTCATGATTGTAATTTGGAATAGTCTTGCTTCTGCTGCTCACGGAAATCTCGCATTTCTGATTTCCTTCAGAAAAAATGTCAAATTATTTACATAAATAGTAAAAAAATACTATTAGATAATGATAGACTTCTATCAACGTCAATCAATCTCTATCAGTTTCTATCATTGATAGACACCGATAAACTTCTATCAGACCTTATCAAAGAAGATTAAAATTTTGCTATTTTATGTAAATAGTTTTCTTTATTTTTCTATTTTTGAAAATCCCCTAACATAAAACTAATGGTGAAATTTTAATTACTAATTATTTAATAATTATTATGTGATGAAATAAGAGCAATATGAACAACAAAATAACAATGAAAGCAAGACAAAAGAGAAAAATAGGAGAGAGGTAGTAGAGAGCTAATATTGAACTCAATTGTGGTGTGTCGTACAAAGACACTATACACCACTATTTATAGGACATTGAATTGTATATATTACAACATAGAATTCAATGGAGGGTGTATGTTACAACATGAAATTCAATGGAAGGTTTATGATATTTGATAACCTATGTAGGTTATAGAGATCTACACTAAATAATCTATTATAGTATATATTACATTTATAATACTCCTCCTTAGATATCCATATTATATAAAATAAGTGCCTCATTAAAAGCTTACTAGAAAAAACTCAATGGGAAAGTCCTAATGAATTGAAAAGAGTACATTATTTTATATACTTCAGTGACTGCCTCTTAAAAAATCTTGTTAGGAAAACCTAGTGGGATAAAACCATAGTCAAGGGAAAAAGAGCGCAACATATTTACTCCCCCTCATGAAAACATCATTTGATACTCTTCGTTGTCACATACAAATATTGTGTGTTAACTTCTCAAATGTTGTTGCAGGTAACACCTTCGTCAATAAGTCTCCAAGTCATCTTTTGAAGAAATTTGTTGAATAGTGATGTTGGTACTTTATGCTTTATCATCTTCATATAATAACATTATTGCCTATCTTCATACATCATCAAGATTTTAACATGATTAGAGTAGTTGGTATGATTTGCTTCATAAACTGCCATAATATAAAAATTCTTCTTCATGTACTAAGTAACCTGTTTAAGATCTAGTTCTTATGGGTGAGATAAGTAACTAAAGGGATCGAATCCTAAGCAGAAGCATTAGGATCGTCTTGCATATGGTAAATAAATACAATAAACTAGGGAATCCATATACCCATTATACGTCTCCCACTTGTTATAGATTTATAATGTACATGTCTCGCAAATCTAGATTCTCTATATGACTCTCTACCACGTTAGCTGAGAGAGCCTTTGTAAATGGATCTGCAATGTTGTACTCTAAAACAATCTTTATGACGATCACATCTCCTTGTTGCACAATCTCCCGTATCAGATGATGCTTCCTTTTACTATGTTTTTCTCGTTTGTGGCTACAAGATTCTTTAGAGTTGGCCACTTCCCTACCGTTGTCACAATATAAGGTAATGGGCAAGTCCATGTTTGAAACCACTTCCAAATCACTTAGGAACTACCTGAGCCAAACTACTTCTTTTGCTGCTTCATAAGCAACTACATATTCCACCTCCATAGTGAAGTCTGCAATGCATCCTTACTTGATGCTACGCCATACTATAGCTCTCCCGTTTAGGATAAACAATGATCCTGACATGTATTTCCTAGAATCCTTGTCAATTTGAAAATCAGAGTCGATGTATCCTGTAAGGATCAAATTCTTAGACCCATAGCTTGTAATCCCTCGTTCTCTTAAAATACTTGAGAATATCTTTAACCATTGTCCAGTGGTCTAACCCTAGATTGGACTGGTACCCACTAACTATTCCCACTGCATAACAAATGTTTGGTCTAGTGCAGAGCGTAGCATACATTAAGCTGCCCATAGTTGAGGCATAGGGAATACGTCTCATATCTTCAACTTTTTTAGGTGTCTTAGGATACAATTCCTTAGACAAGTGAACCTCGTGCCTGAAAGGTAATAAACCCTTCTTAGAATTCTACATTGATTATCGAGTCAATATTTAGTCAATATAAGTTACTTGAGGCAAAGCCAACATTCTGTTCTTGCGAACCCTAGTATTTTGGATCCCAAGTACATAATGATCCTCTCTCAAATCTTTCATTTAGAAAAGCTACTTTTGATAACTTGTAGACACAAGATTCATCAATGTTTTGACCAAAATCAAAAGATTTGATCATAGTATCAAATCTAATGTTCCAAGATCTGGATGCTTGCTTCAACCCATAAATTGATCAATTCAGCTTGCAAACTTTTTTGTTCTTGACCTTCGGCTACGAACCCCTCGGACTGAGACATAAAGATAGTCTCTTCAATGTTGACACTTAGAAAAGTAGTCTTGACACCCATTTATATCTCATAGTCATAATATGTGGCTATGAATAAGAGAATTCTTATAAACTTAAACATAGAAATAGGGGAAAAAGTTTCCTCATAGTCAACCTCTTCCCTCTAGGTATAATCCTTTGCTACAAATCTAGCTTTGAAGGTCTGTACCTTTCCAGCAGCATCTCGCTTTCTTTTATAGATTCATTTACACCCTATGTGTTTAACCCTTTTAGGTAGATCTACAAGCTCTTATACTGAATTGGAGTACATAGAATCCATTTCAGGGTCCATGGCTTTGACCCATTGGTAGTTGTTTATGTCATTCATTGCTTGTTTATAGGACAATGGATCCTCAACACCATCATCTGGTATGACAATCTGAGTTTTAGTTAAACCCAATTAACGATCAGGTTGTGATACAATCCTCCCACTGGTTTGAGGCATTCTCAACGATTGAGAAGGACAGGACTGACATTTGGCTTCTTCATTAACTCTTGATGAAGGACTAGTTGCATCAACAACCCTTGTTGATTATTCAGTAGCTTCATGTAATACTAATTTCTCCGTGGTGTATGATCTTTCATGTGGTCTTCCTCTAAGAATGTAGTATTTGTCGATACAAACACCTTATTTTCTTGAGGATCATAGAATAGACCACCTCTTATTTCCTTAGGATAACCAACAAATTGGCATAAACTTGAACGAACTTGAACGAGGTTCATATTTCTTAGGGTTTGTCACTAGCACGTGTGTAGGATAACCCTAGATTCTAAAGTAATGTAAACTGAATTTACGCCCCTTTCATAACTCGAAAAGAATTTCAAAAGCACTTTTGGAGGGAACATTATTCAAAATGTGAACTTCAGACTCTACTGCATACCTCCAAAATGAGCTAGGCGACTGAGCATAACTCATCATAGAGCGAACCATATCTAGGTTCTATTTCTCCTTTCTGATACACTATTCTGCTGAGGTGTACCAGGCGCTAAAAGTAGGGATTGAATTCCATGTTCTATCATATAGTTCTGGAATTCCAAATCCATGTACTCTCTACCTCGATCAGATTGAAGTGTTTTAATCGTTTTATCTAATAAGTTTTCAACATCAGCCTTGTACTCTTTGAACTTTTTAAATCCTTCAAACTTATGTCCCATTAGATAAGTAACCATATTTTGAATAATCATCTATGAAGAGATGAAGTATTCATACCCTCCTCAAGCTTTTACATTTATCATACCAAAAAAGTCTGAATATATAAGCTCTAAGAGTTCTTTGGCGCTATAACCTTTTTCCATTAAAAGGTCTTCTAGTCATTTTTCCTTCAACATGAGATTCACATCGAAGTAATGAATCATCTTCTAACTCGCTTAGAAGTTCATTCTTTACCAGTCTTTTGATCCTATCAAGATTTATGTGACCTAATCTCAAATATCAAAGATAGGTATTATTACTACTTGGAGAAATTATTTGCCTTTTTGTTTGAGTATTTGCAATTTTAAATATCTCACGATTTAAAAGTGCTTTTGATTCAGTTGGTCTTAATACATATAAGTTGTCTTCTACTCTAGCTAAACAAATCATTACACCATTTTTCATAATGAATGCTTCACTAATTGAAAATGAAACAGAATATGATTGTTCAATTAAACAAGAAATAGATAAAAGCAATTTTGTAGCTCCCACTGTATGAGCTGAAATGGCGTCTCCCATTCCAACCTTGAATGTCATTTCACCTTCCACGAGTTGCTGGAAGAAACTAATTCCCTGTAAAGAAGAAAAAACATGATTAGTGGCTCCCGAATCAAGTATTCAGGTATTATGGTCATATTCCACTAAACAAATTTCTAGGACCAGTAAATAATATTTACCTTCCTTATCTTTCTTCCTCTTGGTGAGGTACTCAAGGCCATTGTGTTTTCAGTGACCATCCATATTACAGTGGAAGCATTTGCCCTTATTGGCCACCTTGCCCTTGCCCTTGCCTTTTCCAGTAGTGAGAGCCTTCCCCTTCCCTCATTTCTTTTTTTGGATCTTCTTAAAGCCAGAAGATAATGAAACAGACTTATATCCAGAGGATGAATCCTTGTGAAACTTCTTGGAATGGGCAACATTTTCCTCTCCTTCTACCAGCCCTTTACTTTTCATAAGAGACTGACAAGTTTGTAACTCATTTAGAATGGTAATATGGTGTACTCTATTTTATTCATAACCGCATTGCTGAGAAATTGAAGAAAACTCTTTGAAAGAGATTCTAACATAAACGACACCTAACTCTGCTCGTCGATGACCGCACCATTCATCTCAACAACATTGAAGTGGACCATCAGATTAAGAACATGTACCCTAACTAATTGGCTTTCCTTCATGCGCATATTATAAACATACTTGAGGGCCTCGTATTGGATCTGAGAGGATGGTTGTCCAAACATCTCCCAGAGGGACTCCATGATCTAACTTGTAGTGATTATGGCCTCGTGTTTCTTGGTAAGAACATCAGACAAACTTGCCAAGGTATAGACTCGTGTCTTATCATTGGCCTTCGTCCAACGGTCATAAGCATCCTTTAACACTTAAGATGCATTACGAGCGAGAATTGGAGGATATACCTCCATTAAGATGAATCGTACAACATCTATAACTAGAATCATATTCAAGTTAGATTTCTACGCCGTATAATTTTTTCTGATTAATTTTTCGTTCTTAAGTAAAGAAATGATTGTGGAAGACATGCTTAAATGAATAACGAATAATTGACCATATTAGTTATGTTTGTATTAACCTATTACAAAAACAAGTATAACATAAATTAAGCAAAAACAAGTAATCGAAGAACCCTAATTAAACCATTAATTTAATTTTTGCAACGATGCTTCAGAGGTTCAGAGCAACAGCCACAAAATGGTGATCAGCTACCCCTCCCCTGAATTGAGACAATCTCAGCTAATTATTAATACCATATTATCTCTTATTCATATAGTTCTTAGCTATTGTTATTCAATCGAGGATTCATTAACTAGTTTAATTCATCCCGTAAGTGTGATCCTACCATTTTCGGATCCCAAAATAACGCTTTAATGTGCTACTATAAGGAAAGACAACTATTGAAGATTAACCTAAAAAATGCTACCTATTACTGGAGTTTGCGTTGTTTCGAATCCTATGATTAGGCCCTCTGAAAGGATGGTCGCTCCAAGACGACACGCAGGCAGACCATAGGACTCTCACGGTTCAATCTAATGGAGGAGATTGTAGGATACGTTGAACGAGTCCTTCTCCCACTTACCATGAATACTTTCCTCATTCACCTTAGTATTGATCCATGGAAACACTTTCAGAAGGGAGGCCGCACCTAGGGCGATACAAAAGTCGAGCATGGATCTCAGGGTGTGAACTCTTAGGGACGTGAGAGCTAAAGATTGATATATCTCATATACAATTTTTCTCTAACTAAAGTATTATATTATTTTAGGGTTTTATTATACTTAGCTAAACTCTGACTAATGAACCTATTTAAGTTCTTCTTCATTTTCTCAATATAACATTTATATAGAATGTTTTAACAATACTTGATTTCATTTATTAAACTCTTTAATAAAATCAATCATCTATTGCATGTTTATAAAATATTTGCCAATTCACCTTCCAAGTCGATTCCCAAGTGGAGGTGTTCTATTTTCGTTAGCTTAAATATCCCAACCTAGATAAAACGTTCTTAGACAAAGGTTCTTTATGAGTAATTATTTTATAAATTTAATCTTTTAATAGAATTCATAATCATATTAAAACAAATTAAAAGATTAACCTATTTCTAATCTCATTAGAAATATTTCCAACATAGGTCTAGGTGAATTAGTTTTATAGAATTTTAAAAAAATATTGGACCTATGTTTGCATGTAACTCTTGATTATAGGTTTTCATCTATCCTATTAAACATATAACACTTATATTTTAATGTCGTATTAAAACCTATATTTTGCATCTATTGACGTCGATCATATTTATTTAAGTGGTGTCATGCTCAATGCAAAGTTCATTTTCATTGGAAAAATATAACATTTAAATTTTTCATCCATGAAAAATAAACATATATATTCATCATTCCACCGTACATTATAACATTTATAACTTTGTATGATGCATGAATATGCTTAATTAATCATACATAAAAAATATAACACTTATATTATGATGTATAGGCATGCTAATATAATCATACATCCATAAATATAACACTTATATTTAATTATGTTGCATGAATATATTTATCCAAAGATGGGATTTTGAATCTATTTGTCATATATTATGTAATATAAATTTAAACATTAATTTAAACATACATCGAATGCATAATAAACTAAACAACAAGTATTTGACCAAATTTTGGCACCCTAACTAATTTATATTAATTTAATAAAATAAATAAAATGACATAATAAAAGAAAAAACAACTGCAAACACGGAATGGAGACTCAAACCCATGACCACTGGCACTCGCGTGCACCTGAGAAATTTGAAGTGTTGCAATGTTAAGGGGCAGCATTGCAACGATGAACGTCTGTCTCCCCCTAGACCCCTAGCGATGAAACACTTCAATAGCAGCGTTGTGACATTGTAGTCCAAAATGCTCCATTTGACTTCGTTTTGCCTCAAATGTGGATCGAAAAGCTTTGTTTTCTCACCGATTTTTTCAGCAACACTTGCTTCTCGACCGACACGGACTTATAGACTTGATAGAAAAACATAACTACTCAAAAAAAACATGTCCTTACATTTTAATCGGATTAAACCGTAAATCTAAGTGCCAAACGTTGTAAACATCAAATATTGCAAACCTTCATTCAAAATGCAAATTATAATCCCACCTTTCTACATTGTTTTTTGTTTCCAAAATGTGAAAAAAAAATGTAAGAAATTGACTTTGATACCAATTAAAGGGATCGAATCTCGATAAAAAAAAACGTTAGGATCTTTTTGCATTCGACTTTTCTATTTTTAAAGAAACAAAAACAATAAGTTAAATAGAACATAAATAAGATAAACAACATATATTATGTATTACAACATCCTTCAAGAAGGGAGAAACAAAGAGGAAGAATTGTTCTTACCTTTGTAGACTCATAAACTCCTCAAAATTCCTCTTGATCTTCGCATAAACATGTCCTCAACGATCACCGACACTACCATAAGAATAACTTTGTTGTTCTCAAGGATTCCAAGAACTGGATGAGTGGTCTCCAATCCTTGGAAGAGGAAGAAGTAGAGAGATTGTAGAGAGGAAATCTTTTGTGAAGGCTAGGGTAAGTTTTTCATAAAAACTAATCTTGTCCTAAATGGGCTAGTAAGATGATTATATAAGGAGAAGGGTTTACCACTCTCCAGGTAATTCCCTTTTTACCCTTGATGTCAATTAATTAAATAATCCATTATTTAATTAATTATTTAATTAATTGACACATTAATTAAATAACCACATATTAAATCTAATTTAATTTGTATAGTTAATTAATTGATATATTTAAACATCACATGTTTATATTCTTCCACTTCTCTATCATTTCTTAATCAATTAATTAACTATTGATTAATCAATTAAGTAACTATATTAAATCATTTTAATATAGAGTTAATTAATATTTAAATATCACATATTTATATGTATACATCTCTTTAGGAATCCAATTCATATAAATCCAATATTTGAATCTCATTCAAATCTATCTCTCTTACATAATTTGAATTATAGATCACATTTATAATTAATTATATATTAATTACATCAACAATTTTCTCAATTGATTTGAATAATTCAAATCATTCGTCATTATTTAGTGAACTAACAAGAGGACCTAGTGAACTTACAGATCAGAAGCTCCTCGATATGAGATTAATTGGTTAAACTCATTAACCAAATTAATCAATATTCGTTAACTATTGGTACAATCTATTGAAGACCCACAGCTGCATTCTTCTCACTGTAGATATATTTCTATGTCACGGATATAAACCAATAACAACAAGTTAGTCCTTCACAACTGTTCGTAACACCAATTGGGTCAAATTATCGTTTTACCCTTGGATTACCTTTATATCCTTAAGTACCAGTGCTCCTCTAATGAACAACCTGTTTATGACCCAACCATTAAACAGAAATCCTCTGGGGCCAATGAGAGGGTAGGATCCTTTGTTCAAGTCCCGGTGACACCACTTAAGGGAACACTCATTTATTTACCCTAAAGTCAGGAATGAGTGAATTCCATCTTGTAATATTATGTTCCCAGCTCCCCACTCAGTCTTGTCCCCAAAATGGTAGGCTTATTAAGTCGGCAAACTAGCCACTCTCACTCATACAGATCAAAGAACAATCCCTCGTGAACAAGAGTTCATAATATACTCAGGATTAAGACTAAGTTACCCATGTCATCCTATTGAAAGAGAAACCTAACTTATCAACGATGTTACATCTAGTGGTTACTATTTTATGGTTTGGTCTTATGCAAACTCATTGCACAGGATACCTCCACTTGCATGTCACCTACATGAACGCGTTGGATCATTGCGTTTGTAACAAATACAAAATGGGTTATGTCCATAGTGTCATCAAGATGAGGTACCCAACCTTATCCCTATACAATAGACCTTTTAGACTGTATCTTGAACATTGATCCATGTATGTCTCCACATACTGTTCAAGACTCATAAGACAACCTTTGATGTTATTTTATTGGATTTAGGGCTATTAAGATAAAATATAATATAATATAATCAATAACATTTATTAAAATGATATCGATAACTCTTTATTGATGATGTAATACAATCAATAATATTTATTGAAATAATATCGATAACTCTTTATTGATGCCTGTCAATTAATTACATTTACTATCTATGAGTTTTATGACATAAAACCCAACAGTAACCTACATCTTCACAATCAACTAGACCACAATTAGATTTATGATAATAAAATAAATCCATGTAAACTAATTCTCAAATAAAAACATAACATATTTTTAACTCTACTTCAATATCTTTCTTTGGAGGAATATTATATTTATGCTACGACATATAGCATATAAACCTAGTGAAAATATAAGTGCATTTATTTCTCAAAAAAATATGGTTCTTCGGGACCCAAAGTTCTTCATTATCTTTCTGACATCATATGATACAAACTTTTCAGACCAAGTGAATGAACCATCATAGGAATGATCAATGGTGGAAATAGTCCATATAAGATCTTATATGTATATATTGATGCAATTTCATCTGCTTTATGTTTTATTTGCAAGCTAAGGTAAAACTTATTATCTCAATTTATTTTCTTTGGAAATTTTATTTACCTTTGAAATCTCTTCAAGAGTTTATGCTTAAATTATCAACATATATATAAATGATGTATAGTAAATCCCATGTTCTGATTTCTTTATAAAAGCATATGGACAAATAGGGTTATTTTTATAATCTCATGTCATCAAATATTTAATAAAATGATTACTTTACATTCACTAGGAATGTTTTATAACAATCTCTATGAGATATACATACATATATATATATATATATATAATTATCTAATATTTTACTTATATGATTTTGGTACTTTTAATCCTTCAATGATATATAATTAAAAGATTCATATAAATGTACAATAACTAGATCCATAAGATGCATGTTAAGCTTTTCATGCACAGTTAGATAAATTAAATATCTCATGGTATTGTGTCCACAATAGGATAATATATCTCCTCATAATCAATATTAGCTCCTTACGAGAATTATTGTGGAACATGTCTCACTTTATATATTGCTACCCCATTCTATTTGTTTTTCTTACAAATACTCACTTGTGTCCCACATATTTGACATTCTTCAATGCTTAAACTACCAGTTCTCACTATTTGGAAAATGAATTTATTTCTATTGGATTGTTTCTTTCCACATATAAGTCAATCCTTTCTATGTCACGACATTTTTCAATATATCTGAGTACATAATACTCATTTTCATAAATAATATCGTGAGTTGTTGTATGAAAAAATGTTGTCAACTTATTTAAGTATGGTTCCATCTTTTTCTTGTCCCGACATATAATTTATCGAGATCTCTTTATTATCCTTATTTACTTCAAGATTTTTATGAGTGCTCATATTTATGATTTCTTCGAGAATATCCATATTCTCAACTGAGTTGTTGATTAACTACTTCTTTTTCGAAGATCTTTATCTTTGAAACTCATTTGTCTATCACGCTTTGGGCGTGTTGCAGACTTATTAGTATTGACAACTTGTTGTATTGGGATATAACTTAGTCACTTTCTTGTAGCTATAAATGTTCTGTAAATGCATCTAGCATTAATTTGTAATATTTTACAAATGAATTATCTTTTAAACTTCTGGTTCAAAGTGATCTATACAATGATCAAAATGAAACAATACTTATGTATTTTATTCTATTTACTTTTTCCCCTACTGTTAGAAAATTTGTCTCATTAATAAAATTTAAATTGTGTAGTAAACAATCAACCCTTCAGGAGTTCAAAATAATTAATTGATGTAAAATCAATTTCAAAATAGATTTTAATTGCTCCATCATCTTAATTGTTAGTGTGGAATAATTTAAACATTTACTACATATCTTGCATATAAAATATATTTGGCTTATGGTCATAATCTCATTAGTCATTGGTCAAGCATATATAATAACATGATCTCATAGAAATCTAGAAGTTTTGCTATTTTAACATAAGCTATAGAATATTCAACACTTATCCCAATCAATTATCAAATTTTTGGGATCCAAACTTATTAGCATTATCAAAACAAAATAATAATAAGTATATATGTTATGTGACCATCAACTGGATACACCAACAAAAATAATAAAACCATGAATCTGTTACAAAAGTAGGAAATGTTCAATTTCAATTTTAGCTAGTGAGAGTTTGATAATTAATCACTTGAGAACAGGACACCATGACAATTTATTAGATGGAAGAATCTTCTAATTCTTCAATGGATGTCAATGTATATTTTCAATAATTATTTTTACTATTGACCCAAAAGGACTCATCATATCAAAGGAAAATATATTTGGATCAATGAACTTCAGGTTCATTATTGCATATATTTCAACTACAAAAATATGTGTGAATACAATTTAAAAGAAAAAACACAACTTTTCTATATGCACTTCCCATAGAAGACAATAGATATAGTATATAGATAGCATATATTATTCTTATTATCAATCTTTCTAGATGATATCTATTACAATGTATACCTTCTAAATTTACTAAACCTCTCTTTGATTTACAAGAGCATAAAGTATATCAGTTGTCAATTTTGGTCCTCTGGCAAAATATTGTTTTCTTTTTCAAAATCTTTAATCAAGTCTACATAACTTTATATCATATTTGACTTTTCGCTTCAAGCATTTGAATTTTTGAAAACCTATTGTCTACTTTCAAGTATGATATGCACAAATGTATTATATGCAAAAACATAAATATTATTTGTTCTTACTCTCTTCAGAAGATTTAAAAATCCAAATATCTCATATACAAGTTTTCAAAAACAATAATAATCTCTGCAGGAGATTATAAGAAACTTATAACATAATATCATATTTAGGGGTTAAAAAGATAAGTTATGATTTCCTCAAGAGATTCAAATAAATTCTCAAAGCTTGCTTTTACAGGTCGTTTCTTTTTTAGTAATAAGGATTTTATTACTAATTATATGGTCGGTACAAGATTATTGTCTCTTTTGCATCACATTTGAAAAATGAAAATTTCCTTCAAAATATTATATATGTGTGGTTTTAATATAAGAATTATTTCTTCCTTTATTAACATGATCTTGATCTCAATGATTAATATTGGAACATTCACTTCAGGGAATGATATTATATTATTTGGTCAAAATTCATTATTTTTTATAGAAACATCTGCTCGTATGTTTTATTCAACCTCAAAAGATATTAGATAAATATTCATCACAATGTTTCAAACTTTCTTTCTCAAACTGGTAATACAAGAGCATAACATGTTTGAAATATGCTCATTAGCTTATAAGCATTTATTAATTAAAATATGTGCAACTACAGGTGCAGACAAAAATAATGAACACTAATTGATTTATGCAGCTTTAGGTGTATTAAATCAAAATTAGCTTTAGGAAGAGTAATTAGCTATTATGCATAACTTTCAAACTTTGCTATAAAGAAATTCAATCAAATACACACATATATATAATCACTATATATAAATTTCAAAAACTCACAAATTTATCCATACGAGAATAATTTAAACATTCAATAATCAAATAAATTTCAATTCTAGCATAGCAAATAACAATTGACTAATTCAACCCCCAAGTTAGTTTATAGGTAGAGATGTTTTCATAGGTCAACTTAAATACGTCATCCTAGCCAAAACAATCTTTAGATAGAGTTTTCTTAGTCAATTTTTATTTCTAATTCATTAATCTTTTAATTAATTTCGTGTGGAGGCTGAAACTTTTTAGGAAGAAAGAGGGTTTGAAGATCCTTACCTTACGGACTCATTTGCTAATGCTTTTGAAGCTTTATTTAAGGATGATATCCCAGATAATTTGACTGTCGTTGCTTTTCAACCATTATAATCAGTTATAATACCTTTCTCAGTTCCTTCGAAGTTTTCATCTTTCAAAGAAAATATTCACCCTTATTGTAGAAGATCTAAGGAGTTGGGGCAGTTGGTTCGTTAATTAGAGTTAGATTTTTAGATTTGAACATTAGAGATGGTGGAGTACTTTCAGAGGGTTTAATTTGCTTTACATACAGAGTGATGGATTCTAGTTTCCTGCTTTTGGAAGATTTAAGTCGTCGCGGTTTAATATCACTTGTTCAGCTATGTTTCATTCTCTGTTGGAAGGTGTTTAATATCACTTGTTTGAGCTATGTTTCGATTTAAATCAAATTAAAGAAAATTTTAAATTAATCTTATATGTTAGATGTAAGACTCTTTTCAAATATAGAAAAATGAACCAAAATATTTATAAAATATAACAAAATTTTAGAACTATCAATGATAGATATTGATAGACTCTGATAAACTTCTATCAGTGTCTATCAGTGTCCTATCAACGTCTATCATTGATAATTCTAAAATTTTACTATATCTTATAAATATTTTTAACTGTTTTACCATTTGAAATAATTTTCTTTAGAGGTATGTACAATGCTTCACCTTTACAAAATTACTTCTCTATTTTTTCCACTAATAATTTGATTCTATTTAACTCGAGCACGGAAGTATTTTAATTATGATTGAACCTAGATCAGTATGCACTAAACTATTCTTCTACCTCACCCTATTTTTGCCTTAGATTTTGGACATTCAATAAATTGTCAATTGTAAAAATATTTTATATCTCTAACTTTGATTTTGATGACTTTCAAAGTGATAAAAGAGAAATGTAATGCATAACATACGGCTTGTATTATGAACTTGATTTAAAAACACCCCTATTATAAATGTAATATATATTATAATATTAATATTATTTAGTATAGGTCTCCATAACGGTTATCAAATATCATAAGCCTCCCATTGAATTTCATGTTGTACACGAACCTTCTATTGAATTCTATGTTGTAGCATACACCATTCCATGTCCTATAAATAGTGGTGTATGGTGCATTTGTAAGACACACCACAATTGAGTTCAATATTAGTTCACTACTTCTCTTCTGCTTGTCTCTCTTGTCTTGCTTTTCTTGTTATGTTGCTGTTCATATTGTTCTTATTTCATCACACGTTATCAGCACAAGTTTCTACCACTAAGATGTTTGTAGAGGTTAGAGTTGGTTCACTAAAACATCAAGAACGTTAAAGACACACTTGAATTATCTACATAATTTCAAGGTATTTAAAACTAGAGTTCAAAGAAAGTGAATATTCTATTTTAATCATATAAGTGATTTATGTGTTGGAAAACTTATTGTTAAAATATATTTAATATTAGTTTTTACATTTGATCTAATCAAATTGTAAAACTCATACAAAGTTTTATGTGAGTATTAAAACTAAAATCTTCAATAGTGGCTTGAAGCATTTATGAGTTTTTTTTTTTTTTTTTTTGTAGCCTTATTTGCAATTTGGGTTTACATCCTTTGTTGGTTAATTTGGGACTTTGCATTCTTTGTTGGCTTATATAAAATTAAAGGGAAATATTTTACAACTATTATACTTTGTATTTAAGTAAATTAGGTCATTTCTAGAAATGTAGGAATTGAGAGATGACCTATATTCTTTTACAGCTATGTTATTTCTGGAAATGTAGAAATTGAGCATTACGAAATTTTGTATTGGGAGAGAGCGAACGAGAGATAGAACGAGAGTGAGAGAGGGCAAGAATAAGAGAGAAAACAAGAGTAAGAGGGAGAGCGAGATTAAGAGAGAGAGTGTAAGATTAAGAAAGAGAGCGAGAGTACACTTCAATTGCTTGTACAACTTAATGACAAATGTTCTCTTACTTTGTAGGATAATAGAAAAGTGCCCACTTATTCGATATGGAGGTGATTGGGATGAGAATGAAAGTACATATATTGGGGGAGAGTTGACAGGAATCATTGTGCATGTTACATTGAAGTATGAATAACTTAAATCTCACATTTACAAGGTTACAAATGTGAGTTCTTCAGAGTTCGATCTTATATTGAGAGTTAAATATAAACTTGAATATGAAGCCCTTCTACAATGCATAAGAAATGATGATGTTCGCTTCCTTCTTTTCCGAGAAGATCTTAGTAGACTTCAGTTATCTGTAACGCTAAAATTGAATCAGGACAAAAATATTAGAATGAGGTTTGGAAATGTGAGTTATGATGATATGCCTATGGACAGACAATACGAGGAATCATATGAGTTTCATCGGGAAGAGGATGATATTCCATTGTCTATGAACACTGTACCATCAACATTATCAATAGACAATGACCACATTAATCGAGCAAGATTGAATTCAATGAATTATGGTGATACAGAATTGGACGGTACTTCAGTTGTTGGTAATGAGAAATCATCTAAACTTGATTATATGGATTGCGGTCATCCAGAGCAACGTTGTGGTCCTTCAGTGGATGGCAATGAACAACCAACAGGATTAAATGAAATGAATCATGATCGTACAGATGTGTGTTATTCTACAACAGCTTTAGTATTCCATCATCTGTGTCTTCAAGTCATAAAGGAGATTTGATTATTCCTGGTACCTCTTCATCTGGGACAGATGTTGAAGTTGGTCAACTATTTTTAGTAAAAAAGACTTGAAAATGCAATTATCTATTTTGTTCATTAACAAAAATTTTGAATTTAGAGTCAACAAGTAGCCAAATCTTTGTTCACTGTCAAATGAATTGGGGAGTCTTATGCCTTCGTGTAGTGAAAATGGAAGGGTATGATATATTCAAGATCACAAAGTACTGCAGTTCACAACATGTTCCATCGAAATTCTGGATCATGACCATAGACAAGAAATTGCTACGGTTGTTAGTCAGTTGATTAAAGATAAATTTACAGGCATATAGAACGTATTTATAAACCTTGTCATACGTTGAGGATATGAGGAGAGATTATGGCGTGAACATAAATTATGATAAAACGTGTCATGCAAGAGAAGCCGCATATGATCTCACTAGAGGTAATCCAGAATATTCATACTCCATACTACATGTTTATGGGGAAGCGTTAAAAATAGAGAATCCGGGTATAGTGTTTGAGATCGAACTTGAAGATGATGTGCATTTCAAGTATATGTTTATGGTATTAAGGTCTTGTATTAGAGGTTTCGCAAGCTGTCGGCCTGTAATAATTGTTGATGGGTCGCACTTGAAAGGAAAGTACAAAGGGACCATGTTGGTTGCAGTTTATATGGACGGGAACAATTAATTATACCCACTAGCATATGCAATAGTCGACAATGAAACCGATCGATCATGGAAATGGTTTATGAAGAATTTGAAATGCAGTATCGGAGAACCCGATAATCTAGTATTTGTATCTGATCAGATAGTATCTATCAACAATGCTATTCGTGCATTTTTTTTCTCACGAAATTTCATGGATTGTGCACGTGGCACATAGAACATAATCTTATTACAAACTTTAAGGATAGTACGATTGTTGGGATATTTAAAGATGCAAGAGATGCAGTAAGGACATTTCGCATGACAGAGTTACAGACAAAATGAGATGAACTCCGTAGTTTTTGAGATGGTACTGTCACGAAATATCTGGAAGACATCGGTCTTCAAAGGTGGGCACAAGTTTATCAAATAGAACGAATATTACAACATGACGTCCAACAGTGCAGAGTGTTTCAATTCGTTAACTAAAGAGTATCGGCTATTGCCCATAATACGCTTGATTGAACATGTTAAAGAAATGCTCCAATCGTTGTTCTACGAACGGAGGAATTACTGAGCCTCTCGAATGACATTGCACTCTGACTACTGTGAAACCCGATTGGTAAGTGAGGTTGATAAGGGCAGACGATATCGGGTTAAGCCTATTGATTGTTATCGGGTCCGCGTGTGAGATAATCAATTGGACGGTATTATGAATCTTCACACGAAGGAATGCACGTGTAAGGAATTCAACTCACTTGGTATCCCGTGTTCGCATGCAATTGTGGCTGCCAAGGAATGAAACATACCCAGCTTCATCATTGGTGTGTATGACGAAACTGAATCGAACACGAATGTATGGCCTCTGTTAATGTCCTTTGCAAGGACAATCTAGTTCTCACTGATGTTCATTGCCGTATACACGAAATCCACATCTGCCCATTTGACATCGAATTTATCGGTGACATACTCCTTGTATGTGTCTTCATCCTCCCATACTAAGGTAGCCTCCAGTCTCGGCTTATTCTTTATTCGTTTAAATATCCTGCTACAAGCATTAAGGTGACTCTGCAAAATAAAATGAGAAGTTAAGTAACGAAATATATCACAGTATAATGACTCTTAACAACAAAATATATCAAAGTTTACCGTTACTCCAATTGGCAAGATAGTGAGCTTGTGCATGCACATGTCAAGTCGAGTATAAAAATTTTCTTTCATAAAATGAAATAAAGTATTTATGATCTGCACAAAAAATTACTATGTCTGTCAAAGTACAAGATATCCAATTATAAAGAAGTCAAGACTACGAAACTTACATCGCACTCAACCCACAAACTATGTTCAATTCCTTGAAAAATTGCTTCGATAGTGGCTTCAAGGAATTCTCTCAAACCTCATTATCGGTATTCTCATCTGTGATCTAGCCTACAAGGGGATGAGAGTATGAAAGGTAGTTACATCAGTGGTATCGGGATCCTGAGATGAGATGAGCGACATCATGCCATCGTCACCTGTATGTGGGATAGGTGACCTTGTCGTCACCTCAATCACCGTGGAACCCTTCAATTACTTCAATTAGTAAACTAAAATGATGAGTTCACGAACACGTAAAAACATAAAATGATAATAAATGGAAACCTTGCACATAGACTACAACAGTGATATAATGGCCGACAATTCTTCTTTCATGTCTGTCATGTTTTCCTCGATCTTGGATACACGACTATTTAAACTAGATATCGATCATCCAACCTTGATAGTGAGCTTTCAATGCTCCGCAGGTACGAATAAATTTAGGATCACTCTCTCCCTGCGGGCAGCACACTCAGGACATTCTTCATCCATAGATCGCTCTCCATGGGAATCCACAAGATGGACATCAGGTGGGCTCCACTCATTCTCATCGCATACGTCCCCCACCACATCATGGAACATATCATCACTAGGTGTGTATGTCCCTCCCTCCACCCTTCTACATTCAGCATCCTCGTGCTCAGAATGCTCATGTTCATCATTGTTACCTCCACAATGATCATCACCGTCGCTTTCAAAACTACCCACACTACTCGACCTACTGCCACTTTCAGCACTATCATCATTGGTACCTAGATCGAATATAGGTCATCTGTCTACTAGGGCATCTCGAAACTCCCTCTCAGCATTGATCATAACAAGATCCTCTTTAACCTTTGTCTGCATAAAATGGTTAATGTCAATTTAACAACCAAATAAACATATTATACATAGAGTAAAAGTATTGTTAGACTCAAATATGTCTCTCTCGACTACTTTGAAGGATACTGAGTGGGAGCAGAACCATCATAATATACGAGGCAAAGCCACCTTGCTCCTTTGCTCCGCAATGTTCCCAGCTATCGATGCTGTTAGGATCCCATACGTCTATACCTAAATAAAATTTAATATATATTAAGAACAATAGTAATGTTAAATCAAACAACACGATTATTATGTTAAGCAAATTTACCTGGAACGCTTGTGAAAATCCACGTAAAGTGTACTCCACGACATAATTTTTATTTCCTTTTACCTTCGTCTTGTATAAACTACTCTTATCATTCAATGCAGACTTTAGGGCATCAGTGTTTTCTCCCAAATAATGGTACCCTAGTCTAGACTGTTGTAGTACTCTGTGTTTTGAACGTCCTTAAAACGTTTAAGGTCCACTACACTTTTCTGCTTATTCTTTCCCATCATTGCAACCTTGGTGTAATACACTATAGTGATCTTCACAGCATCCTCGTCATCTTCAAACTCCAATTCCTTGTACCTTTTTTCTAATAGACTGATATGTAAGGTGTCCTTCGTCACTCAATTACCGAAATACTTGATTACAAGTTTATATGAGGACTACACATTCTAATCAACTCGCATAAGGGATCGCCACAAACCAGTGATCAACAAAAAATCATCCTTCGAAAACGTGACGACTTTTCAACCAATAGAGAAGAATCTCATTGAGCCAGCTCCCGTGCTCTTCACTTCTCTCATAAACATATGATGGATAATTGGGTTGTTGAACACCATGTTAATGTCTACAATCGCCCAAAAATTGTTCTATTGAACATCTCTGATTGCCTAGGGGTAAGCTTCTCTTTCACAGTCTTGTTCGCATTAGCAATGTGGGCCAAGCTCATTATTTAACCGGGAAATCGGTTGACTACAGGTATTCTGAAACGTGTTGACATCTTAAATCACTCCTGCATGAAATAAAAATTCAATCAATAAACTTCTTCCGAAAAAAAATTGTAAAAAAACATTCTGATTAAGTCTCGCTAGAACCACTCTCGCTGGTATCGCTCTCTCTGGTAACGCAATCAAATGTTTCAGTACTCAAGTGACGAAGGATAACTTACATATCAGTCTATAAATAGAAGAAATCCCACCAGATGAACAAGCAAAAATTTTAGAATCTTAGATCTTTTAGCACTGCATAATTTTGAGATCGTAAAGTTGTGCTGTGGTGATGAGAAGAACGGGAGGGAAGAGAACCACCACCATCGCCGATCAAGGAGAGGAGGAAACTCAGCTCGAGAGAGACATTTCTTCCAATTCTTTCACAAGTGGTTGTACATGAACCAGAATTGAGCTAAAAAGGATAAGAGATTGTACTCTGCAACTTGACTTCTTTCATTTCATCTTACTTATCGCTTTCATTTTCTCATTTCATTAAGTATTGGTTTTGTAAAGACAATCAGTTTCTTTATAAATTCACATATTTGATCTATCATACTTCGCCACTGTTTATTTCTTGTTTATGTTGGATGCATCTATAACTCCATGCAAAATTCCATTTAGAACGCTTAAACCAACTAAATCAATTGGTAAAAGTAGCTTTAGCTTAAATTATTCGAGAGAATAAGTAAGTCAACATCAAGTTAGAAACACTTAGTACATCTAGAGATAGACGCACTGGTGTTTTATTGCATCTTGTGTTTGACGCATACATCCTAGAGATATGTATTGTGTGATATTCGCATTGAGAAGTGTCGATAGAGTCTAATGCATAAACGGACATAAATAAGTCATCTCATTCACATCATATTCTTGTTTGTGTACATCTAACTTAGATCGACACATACCACTTGCATTAAACTCCATTTTCACACGACCCATCATTCTCTACTCGACCCTTTTGTATCTTCTTGCACACACACAGCAGTTTAGTGTAAATAACTCATTTCTACATATACTTACGATATCTCTACAACAATTACAACGCAAGGTCTGCGTTAGCTTTAATCTGAATCCATGAGTTCGACCCTGGACTTACCAGGAACCTGAGTTGGATTTATACTTGCATCTGAGTCAGGAAAACTTGAACGTCTATAGAGGAGTGTCGTGCGTCCTGTTTCACATCACTAACGCATCATTCATATTTACACATTTTTCTAATTACTAAGCCGAAGCTTGTAAACATTTATGAGCAAGGAGAGCACCCCTGAACTTGTATATGGCCCCGAAGTTGAAAAGACATTTCGACGAAGAAATCGATCTAATCGTCGTCGTAGGTTAAGGCAACAACTGCTCAGACAACAAACTAGACAACAACAAATGGCGGACGAACAAGCAAATTAAAACTTAGCTCCACAGCTAGCCCAAGCTGCCCAAAATCCTATCATAATGGCAAACAGTAGTACGCATCCCATGTGGGAGTGTGCATCTCCTGGGTTGTATGATTTCTCACCAGGGATCATATATCCAACGCCAGATGGGATAAGATTTGAGATGAAATCTGTGATGTTACAAAATGCTCCAAACAGCTGAACAATTTGGGGGTGCTCGGGGAGAAGACCCTCACACCCACATGAAATTTTTCCTGGAGACGTGTAACTTGTTTGTGACTCCTGGAATCACTCAAGAAGCTACCAGGCTATCTTTATTCCCATATTCTCTGCATGACGACGCAAAACAATAGGTAAGTTCTTTGGAGCTTGGAGAGATCACGACTTGGGAAAAGTTGATGGAGAAATTCATGCAGAAATACTTCCCACCCACCACAAATGCAAGGAGGCAGAGAGAGAGATCATGAACTTCGAGCAGGAAGAAGCTGAAACCTTGAGTGCCGCATAGGAGCGCTTTAAAGGATTAGTCAAGAATTGCCCCAATCATGGATTACCGTTAACCATCAAGATGGAGACTTTCTATGGCGAATTAAATAGAGCGTCTCAAAGGGCAGCCGATGCAGCTGCAGCTGGCGGATCATGGACAAATCTTATAATGAAGCTAAGGAAATACTGGACCGCATAGCCACGCATAATGTGGAATGGGTGGATGACACTTACGACGCAAGAGCAGAAAGGAAGAGGCGATCTCAGAATGTGAATTCTATTGACTCTAATGCAGCCACACTCTCTGCACAAATGGCTATTCCAGAATATATCACTGAAGAATGCATCAAACTTACAAAAGGTAAATCAGGTAAAAACATTCATACAGCCCATGGTTAACTATGTGGGCTGTGGAGATCCCCATTCCTACTCTGATTACCCACAAAATCCGCAATCGGTATGCTTTATTAAAAATAACCACACCACTCTGATTACCCACATATAATTCCAGATGGAGGAACCATCCAAATTTCTCTTGGGCAGGTAATCAATAGGAGCCACACCACTCAAAGGTAAACCAGCAGCAGAGGCAAGGACCGCCGCCTAGATTCCAGCCAACACAACAGCCACACCAACCACCCTTTAATAGAGGAGGTCATGCGTCGAGTTCAACATCTCTGCTTGAAAACCTCTTAAAGAAGTATATCATCCAGAACAACGCATTGCTAAAAAGCCAGGCGTCTTCCATTAGAACTCTGAAGATACAGGTGGGGCAGATTGCGAGTGAGATAAAGAATCGGTAGCCTGGAGTTTTGCCCAACAACACGGAAACCCCAAGGAATACCAACGGAGCAGTAGAGTCGACGTAGGAGGATGGCACAAATACGTTCAAAGTAAATGGGCAAGGAGTGAAGTCTTACATTGAAAATGGTGTAGAACGACAGAAGTCATCCCTCGTATTACACGAAGCCAACTGAGGCTTGCGTCGAAGCATCCCTACGTTCACATCGACACATATTCTAGGGATGCTTCTTCTATCTTCATTTCTTTTGCATTATGTATTTTATCACTGCGTTTGTGTTTACTCATTGTTTTATTGTCTTTGCATTACACTTGATTGCCTAGAAACCCTAGCCATGTCCTTTCGTCTTCTTAATAAATGAGGATGTCAGGCGCCGCCTGACGTCACAATCCTCTCTCCCCAGAGCTATAAAATGCAAATCTTCGATATTCTCTCTTCTTCCATCTTCTTTAACCCGACTTTGAAAAAAAAAACCCTAGCTCCCAAACTTCACCACCACTTCGATCAAGTTCGCTACGCCGGTCAGCCTTCAGCAACAATGTCTTCAGCATCTGACAGCCAAAACCAGTCACTGAGCTATGGAAGCGCATCGCTGGTAAGTTCTTTCTCATCTTCTTCTGTTTCAATGTCCCCCTCCCCCCTCCAAAACCCTCGCTGAACGTCAAAAACCCTCTTTCCGACCAAGCCTTCGCACGGCGAGCCTTCTCTACATTCCCAGCGACCATCTCGGTCGAAACCCATCAAAACCACCACAAACTCGAAATCCTCTAAAAACCACCAAAAACCAAAACCACCGTCAAACCTAAAACCCAAAACTCCCGCCAAACCGAGGCAGCAGCACCCTTCTTCCTCCGCAGCTGCCAAGAACCCTACACAAAAGCCCCCCACCATCGTTTATTCCAAAATATTACGCCAGTGGGTGTGATGCATGACCCTATTCCCGCTCATTCCACAACGTACCATCGCCCGCAATGCGTCCACTCCCCATTATCCATCTAACCCTTAGCCACCATTTACCTCATTGAAGAAGAAGGAGTTCACCAACCCCTTCCGCCGCGTTCACCCATGATCATTTCATCTCCTAGGTGCGCCGCATACCCCATCTGGCACCCCACCAATCATCCCTAGCTTAACTCTGATAGTCCTGCATCAGAGTGAAACATCGAGAGCTTGCGAAATTGGCTCAGAGAGATGATCAGAAATTTTTGGAAGTGATTTTGGCAAGTTTGACCAAGGTCAAGTAGAAGATGAACAAGTGATGCATCCTGACCCAACCGAATCATCAATTGAAATCGATGAAGTGGAGCGTTATGCGATGATGCTTAAAGCAGGATTGGAAGAAGAAGATGAAGAATGAGAAGGGGAAGTTGGCCCGAACGCGTCACAACCTCGCCAATCTGACCGAATGAAGGGTCATCGAAAGAAAAGAGAATGATGAGAAAAAGGAAATTATTTTTGGAGGATGAAGAAAAGCAATTCGCATCTAATCTTGAGGGTGCAACGCATGAGAGCTGCTCAATGTCTATATGTTTAGAAAAGGAATTGGAGCAATACTAACCCGAAAGTAGGGGGTGAGGAAGTCAGCCCTCAAAAAGAGTTGAAAAAGAATTAAGGGAGCTGCGCGGGAAGGCAAAGCACACGAGGCGGGCAAACGCAAAGTAACTGACACGTTACTTAAAAAGACCAAATGGAGAAAGCACCAATTTAGTGACATTCTTGCCGAGAAGGGCTTCTTCCCCAAACGCAACCCATTGCCGCCATATATAACCAAAACTATGGATGCAATGGGCTGGGGTCAACTATGCATTGGGCATACGAGGATTTGGCCCAACCTTGTCCGCCAATTTTATAGCAGTGAGTTTGATTTGAAGAGAAGTACAGCGTTCGTTGATGGTGTTTTGGTGCGCTTTTCAGCTGACAAAATTAATGAAGTGTTCAATATTACAAGTAACCCAGATGCAGAGGGAAACCACATCTTGGAACATCTGACTCCAAGCCAAGTAGAATATGCGTTAAGAATAGTGGCCAAACCTGGAAGCAAATGGCAAACATCAAGAAGTAGAGTAAAGATCTTAGCTTCCAGGAATCTAAAACCAGACGCAAACTTATGGTATTATTTGATTAAGAAAAGCATCATGCCTACAACGCATGATGAAACATTATCAAAAGAACGCATCCTGACCACTTACTGCATCATTCAGCGCATTCCTCTAGACGTAGGGAGGATAATAAGGGACCAAATCAAAGCCATTAAAGCCAAACACGAGGACAACTCTATTTCCCTTGGCTGATTCATGCGCTGTGTGAACGTGGGGCATCCCTTTGGGGGATGATTATGAAGAAATCGATGGTCTGATGGATATCAAGTTGATCAGGCGCGTGCTTCGCGGTTCGCCACACCAGCCTGCCCTACCTCGCAAGGAAGCGGCAACCAGACCTCGACCTTTCAAACGTCCAAGTGATTGAACACAGCGATGAAGCTTTGGAGAATGAAGATTACGAAGCGGAGCATGCGTTTACTGATGAAGAATCGCGGCCAGACCTAAACATCCCTCTCCCAAACTCACCTTTGGCCCCGCAAGAAGGGATTCTTGATCCAACGCAGCACGAGACTACCAATTTAGATCAAGAAATCCCTAGTCCCCCTCCTTCGCCCTTACCAGCGCCAATTCCAACCTTTGTGCCGCCTCCAATTATTTTTGAACCAACTGGGTTAGGGTCAAGTAACGCAGGAAATATTGGAGACCCAGTTGAAAGAACTGAAGAGCCAACACCGCCACAACCACACATTGATATTAACAAGTTGAAAACTTTCATTAGTGATCAACTCAGACCACTAGCCGCGTCCATTGAAACTCTTCAACAATAAAATAGGGTTCTAAAGGATTACTTGCGGCAACAAACAAGAAGAATGCAAGACCAATTTGTCTACACAACACGGTATATTAATCAGGTCCTGGTCGAAATGTTTGCCTTGCCACTGCTACTTGCTCACCTAAGGAACCCTCTGCGCTTCATGGATGAAGACCCTGTAGAAGAACGCAGAGATGATGCGCCAGTATAATAAGTTTGGGGGTGTTGGTTACTTTGTTCTTTGTTTCTATTAATCTTTTGTATTTGTCTGCTATGTTTGTTTATTACATTAGTTATCCAATGAAAATGAATGAAACTTCTATCATTTTTTTATCCTTGCGTTTATCCTTAGCATACTTTTTTGTTCTTTAGCTATTTTTCTAGTCTTGTGCGTTGTTTACCTCAATGATATTAGCAATATAAGTACAGAGTAGGCATTAGAAAAATCAACAAAGCCTGAACTTTTCTAAAAAGTCTACATGTTTTCTTTCTAACGCATGCAAGCTTTAAATCAAAACTCCTTTCAAAACTCTCAAAGCCTTTTCGAAATTTGGGGGTGAGAGAAATCCGAGTTAAGACGCATTAATCGAGTACATTAAAAAGAAAGGAAACAAAATAGAAAGATGTTAAACGCAAACTTCTCTGTCATTACTCTAAAAAGAAAACCTCAAATTGGCATAAGTTAAAAAATTGGAACAGGCACTTAGCCATAGTTGGATGCTCGCATGAAACCCATGGGGGCAAGCCAAAACGAAGTTAAGTCTCCTAGACAAATGCGTCCCAAAACTACGTTATCTATTTTAAAGAAGCTGTATCTCGAAACGCATTAATGCTAGATATGAGTTTAGTTATGAAGGGCTCTCACCCGTAGTTGGATGCTTGTATGACACCCATGGGAGCAAAGCCAAAACGAAAGTGGGACACCTGCAATAGTGCATGAGTAACCGAAAATTTATACTTTTTCTTTTAACCGGCATCTATTTTAAAAAGCATCTAACGCATTGATGGTTTAGAACAAAACAAGAATGTTTTGAGAAACGAAAGGAGTTCTTCCTTTTAGAAAACTTGCTACACCTGAAATAAAAAGTTCTTCCTTTTAGAAAAGAATCAACCCTGCGTTATATTTTCCAAACTCCAGTCTCAAACTTATAAGTGAACATGATGAGAGGTGAACTCTGCACACTAAATACAATAGAGATAACAAAGAATTATTTATGGAATGCTTGAGGACAAGTATTGTTCAAATTTGGGGGGTGTGATAACTTGTAGAAATACAAGTTATTATGTCTCAAAAGTTAGAACAATTAGGGTCTTTAATGATAAAATCTCATCATTTTTAGAGAAAACGCATGGAATTACTCGAACACTATCAAACTCATGCAAAATAATATTTATTGCTAAAATACTACGGCACTAACGCATGATATTGCAGGATCTCAACAAAAGGCTAACGCATGATTAAGAAAAGTGTCGCAGGAAAAGTCTAACACATGGGCCATGCATCGGAGGGATTCAACGCAAGGAAGATTCATTGATTCGGGCTGTTTGTGTCAACTCACCACTTGCAAACATGGGCATCTCCAGCGGGCAGCGTCTGAAAAGCATCTGAGTGTCAAGCGACCGACCAGGGTATGGAATTTAATGCTGCCCATTGTTGACTGAAATTTATATAATTCCTTATTATGCATGCACTGTGATGATAGATATTATGTTACAAGCTCATGTTGCCATAAACTTGTAACAGTGAAAATGGAATGTTATCTATCTATTGCGCTAATGAATGAATGAATGATGCTCTGTATGCGCTCGAGTGCTTTGTGATAAAGACATTTTATGCGATACTACGTTCTAAGTGAATGTGTTGATAGTGATATGCCCGTAATATGCGATAAAGTGGTGTGTGTCACAAGTTTCCTTGCGCTGAAACCAAGTATAATTCCAGTGCAAGTTTCTCAGAGTGATCTGAGGTCGAACACGGGGATTGTTGTCGTTAAATGCGATACTTATGTGATACATGCGACCAGTTTTAATAATGAATAAAGAATTTTGGTTTGTACAGAAATATAAATTACGCTGAAGTAAAAATACGTTGATAAAGTAAAGATGCATTGATAAAGTTAATTCCTAACCTACTATGATACATGATAAATGATACATGATATGTGATACAGGGGTCGAGGGCTGGCTGTGAAGTTATACAAAAGAATCGATGAATGCGATGGCAAGTCTTATGAATGAGGCAAAAAGAGAAAAAGTAACAAGTAAAAACATCGCAAGTTTGTCAATCGCGTTAAGGATGCAACTAAGGTTCCACTTTCCTTTGGCTTACACCACTCGGTGATTGGTCACGTTCCCATATGTCTATGGTGAAACAGAGATGAACGTGATGAATGCAAGGTTGTTTCCATCTCTGGAAATACTTCTTGCTTTATTTAACGCATTCTTCCACCTTCTCTCAATAGGTGGAATAACATCTTCACTTCTGCTCTCACAGGTGAAGATGCCATCGAGCATGCTTTAACTAAACTTAATTGATTCCTTACCACAGATTGACTCACTCGCTTAATTCTTGCTATTTACCCCGGGAATTAAGAACACATCATGGAGAAAATGGATGATAAATGTATGGAAAGAGACAGAGAGATGATAACGATGACGATGATAAAATTTAATTCTAAAATTAAGCGTTTGATACATGTTTGTGAATAAGGGATTAAAGAAGATGAACACAGAAGATAAATTAGAGAATAGAAACAAATACGGAAAGAGTGTCAACGTCTTGACACAGATCCTGATCGGAGACTTGTGCTTGTCGGCGTATGAATATGGTGGAGAGGAAAGCTTCCCTCTCAGGCTTGCTTTCCCGGTAGAATTAATCTTTTGCACAGAGCCTCAGCTTTGGGAATTGGAAGAATTCTTTGCTCGGAGACTCACCTTTCGGCCTTGTCTCTTAGTTCTCCCGGATTTACTCTATAAAGTTACTTCAGACCAGCCTTTCTCCTTTCAGTATCATTATATGCATGTATATATCCCCAATATCTGTATCTTTATATGTATCAGCAAATTTGAGGAAGCTATTTATAGGCGAGACCTTGGCTCTTTGAATTTGTGGTCCCCACTATCTAATTATAGTAGTTCCTAAAATAGCAGAATGGAAAATTCCTTTCTGTTTCACGATCAATCCGTCAGTATTGCACAACTAAGAACTGTACACTTGTCAGAATCATCTGTGAATACGTTGCTCTTCACATCTTCGATCTATCACCGCATGCGGTGTTGTTTTTTATTACCACATGTGGTTGAAATGCGTTGATCGCTAAAGCTCTTGATCGATTGTCGCATGCGCCATCATTGCGTTGATCATCTCTTCGTTCTTGATTGATAGGCGCATGCGATGTAGATGCATTGTACATTTTGTCTTCGAGCCATTAACGCATGCAGTGACCTATTTCCTGCAAAACAAAGACTGAAACATTCTATTTCACCATCGCAATGGTGTTAGTGGGTGTGTTTACGACATTTCATAATTGTCGTATTTCTTAGCCAATTTTTATACTATCGACACAACTTTCCTCTCTTTTTGCCACAATATATAAATAAAACAGTATAAATAACTTGTATTTCTACAAGTTATCACACCCCCAAATTTAGATATATGCTTGTCCTCAAGCATATCTTCAACTAAGGCAATTTCGCTCAATTCCTATCCTAACTTTACGTCGATTGGTTGCTCCGAATGCTCCACCTTTACAACATTACTTAACAACGTAATTTCCTTCTATCCTTTAATAATTCATCAACATGCTCTACTTTATTCTTTTATACAACAAACCTCTACTCAAAAATTCCCTTCATTTTTTGAGAAGAATGTTTACCTCTTTTTGCAAAAACAACTAGAAATGTCTTTATGCGGTGGTCTGGTTTGCGTCATTTTATTAGAGACTGTTGATCATGGTTACACCCTTCGTTTTGGCTTGTTCCCATGGGTGTCATGCGAGCATCCAACTACGGTTGTGTGCCAATCTCAATTTTAACTCTTGATTTTCAGCTAAGTTTTACTTTTGCTGATTAGAGGAGTTGTCTCTTATATTCTTATTTTCTCTCTCTTTTTCTCTTTTCATATTGCGTCGATCTTGGAAACCCACTTTCATTCTGACTTGCTTCCATGGGTGAATGCAAACATCCAACTACGAGCAGGTTCCTTTCACGACTTAACTCTTATCAGGTTGAGATTTTTCCTTGCGTTGACATTGGAGTTTTTAAATTTTTTTTTTTTATAACGAACGCATTTCCTTGATAATGAACGCTTCTGCTCAGACCTTCTCCACCCCCAAATTTAGTGATGCGTAAGGTACTCATTGCGTTGTTTGGATAGAATAGATAAAACACTTAGTCAAAATTTTGAAAATAAGGTTTGAGCAGAGTCTTGAAATAGAAAAGGTAAAGCAGTGTTATTGCTATGAATTATCTAAGTGTTAGTCAGAAAGTGCAAAGTATAAGAAATGTTGCTAAGGGTATGCATATTACTCATCATGGCAACACAATTAATAACGCAAAATTAAAGACAAGGAATATCGCAATACTTGACAAAGAATGATAAGTAAAGAGGCTAAACATATGGAAAAATAGTTACTTAGTGGTATTAAAATTAACCAAGTATACAAAGAATTACAATTATCGCAACACAAAATTTAAGCATGTACAAAAAATCAAGGTATAGCTTCTATACAAAAATAATGAAATGAATAAACTAAAAGAATGACCGCAACGAAAAATTGTAGATTTATTGAGAAGGTGGCACACCCCCAAATTTAGAGTTGAGGCTGGGGCTCTGGTGGAGGATTTTGCTGAGGAACTCGAGGAGCTTCTTCAAAATGCAGAGGTTGCTGTAAATGCGGAGGCACCATGGGACCATGTAAATAGGCTGTCAAAAAGTTAAAGTAGTCATGGTTGCGCTCTGCCATTTGTCTTTAGTTCAGGTGGATCGTAAAGATATTGCGTTGAATGTTGATCAACACCTGCCGTGTCATCGCAATACTGCGTTGAACCTCTGTGTGGCTCTCTTGTAACTCCGTTATTCGTTGGCAGAAGAATTCTTGTTGATGAGAGAGAAGAGAACGCATGTCTGCTAGTTCAGCAGCAAGGGTTGCAGTGGAATGATGCGCCTACGATGTTTCACCATCAACGGTTTAGGGTTGAGCAAAAGTGCCTTCACTCAAATCGTGTCGGTCGTCAACATGCGGCGATGGAGGAGAAAAATGCGGTGGAGATGGAGGTGAGAAAGATGCTGTTGGAAATGCGTTGGGTGAATCGGAAGCAAGGAGAAGATTTATAAAGTGTTCTGGGAGTGGGGAGAGGGGTTCAGTAGGTGGGCTTGGAGGGCGAATAACTAAAGGTAAATTGTCCAAGGGTATTTGGTCTTACGTTGATTGCTCTTGGACTTTTTCCTTGCCTTTGTCAACTTTGCACTGTTTCTTGGGCTTTGGCTGCTATAGCGCATTCAAATCGATAAGGGGCCTTTTAAGTGGAAGCTTGGGGCAATGAGGAGAGTCCTTGAGAAGCATTCTCAAGATCTTTGTGTTGATGAGACCATGGACTTCCGGCATTGGTTCTTCTTCAATACCTATACCCACAGAGAGGCATAAGCTCGAAACCGTCCAAGGAAAGAAATACTGGCCTCTCACACGCCCCACAAAACCTTGAATTTTCTTTGCGATCAGTTGGCCCACATCGATCGGAATACCACGCGTTATGCAGTATGTGACCATTACTCGATCCCTTGAAACTGTTTTGTCATGCAATGTAGGGATGAGTCGTTTTTTCACCAAGTACACCCAAAGACGCACTTCCGAAAGCAGTTTGTTGGATGCAAGGGTCTTATGCCTTTTAAAGATACCAACCAATGAGTGCCCGGTTGCGTTAATGTTCTCAGCGCATCCTCAAATTGATCTTCTTCTTTATAGCGCATCCTTGGGTAGCCCTCCCTCCTTCTCTATATTGCTGAGGATGCTCCCAAACACTTCTCTGTCATCTCTTCTCTTCTTCTCGCTTTCTAATGACAGTGTTGGGAGTAGGGCACTCTCCGTTCTCGGACCCTCTCGAATTTGGAGTGGTTTGGCTACAATAGGTATTCGCCAAGGTTTTCCAACGATTCTTTGGATGGGTTTCGGCTGGGCGGCGAGGCGGCGGCTTGCTGCGAGGAATGCCGCCTCCCTTGCAGTGACTTGGGCTGGGGAAGGTGATGAAGGTAGGGAAGATGAATGTGAGGACTGCTCAGCCATGGTTCCTGTCTCTTATACACATCTAGATGTGTATAAGAGACAGTACTTGGGCTGGGGAAGGTGATGAAGGTAGGGAAGATGAATGTGAGGACTGCTCAGCCATGGTTCCGATGAGCGATAAAGTTGGGAAAGTTCTTAGGACTTAGGAAAAAATTTCGAAGGTTGGGTATGCAGAGGATTCGCTAGGGTTTTTTTGTTTGCAAAAGATTTAAATAGACTTCCTCAGACAAAGGGGGGTGGAATTTATAGGTTGATCCTTGATAGGCCCAACGCAAATTCTGCATGGCAGGCCTCGAGATACTCAAAAAGCATGCTCGCCATGCTCCTCGCATTTATGAATTAGCAGAGAAGGACGTCCTTTCATCTGCTAAGTCATCATTTCCTTGGAAGCCTAAGCGATTGGATTACTCTCTCGCAAAAAGAATTTATCTTTTGTGTTTTATTCGGACGGATGCAAGGTTAAAGATTAACGCAATGCATCTGTTAACGCAAATGCATATTTGCAGAGGACGGGCAACAACGCATGCATTAGCGCAACACACCCCTCAACTCAGCGCATTTCTGGAGGACAGGCGTACGGTATTTCTACTGGCGCAACACTACCTCGACATAATGCATTTTCGCTAAGGACAGGCGAAAAATGCATACGTGTGCAACACACCCCTCAGCACAATGCATTTGAGTAGGATGGACGCAAAGTGTATCTTGTCAGCACCCATCATCGCAATGCATACCGGATGTTTATTAAAGTTTATTATTATTATTTTTTCATCAACAATGCAAGTCGCTAAGACTTTATGGTGTTCATTTTCTTTTAGTCACTCATTCACAAAGATTTAAAAACAACGCAACTAATGCAGAAAAGTAAGTGAATTAAACAAGGCATGGAAATAACACAATTGAATTAAATTGAAAGTAAATTTATAGAGCAGTAAGGGCTAATTTAAGAAAGCAGTAAATAACGCAATGCAGAAAACAGTAAAGGAAATTTGTAAAGAAAGCAATTAAACATAGATTTTAGGGATGTTGATTGAAAGAAATTTCTCATGATTACCACAATCCACACCTCTGCAGGTAGTCAAACTTGTCTGCGCAATGTCATCAAGGACATTGTTCCTTCCCATTAGATCCCGGGGCTTCGGAGTTACTTGGCAGCGTTCCCGGTGTTCTGTTACGAAGCTCGACTGCCAATTGCTCGACTTGGATCTCCAAGTTTCTTATTGAAGATGCCTACGACTGCATGATAGTATCGTTTTTCTCAATATATTATTTCAGCAGGGACTCCAATGATGATGAATTAACAGAGGTGTTCGATGAGGATGGTTGGTTAGGCAGTTGCCTTTGATGACTCTAATTCTGATTCTAATTCTAGTGAAAAGATTGAGGATTTCCTCGATTCCCCAAATTGTTGTTCTAATGATTACTTTGGCCCCCGTGGTTCTGATTCCCTCCCCAATCGAAGTTAGGGTGATTCCACCAACCTGGATTGTAAGTGTTGTTGTAAGGGTTGTTCTGGATAGCAAACACTTGTTGCAGGTTCGATGGACACATCTCTGCAGCATGGCCCCCATTGGACGCAACTTATTGCGGCCATTTGTGCTGGTGCATTAGGTTGCGCTGAAATTTGAGAGAGGGCACCTTGATTAATTGCCATCGTTTGTAAAAGAGAGGTCACCGCGGCCATTTGTGCAGCCAAGGTTGTCATTGTATCCGCTGGTACAATGGCGTTTTCAATTCTTCTTCTATCGAGGCCTCTTCCCCCATACTTGTCATCCACTTAGTCATCTGTGTTTCGCGAAATACGATCGAGGATGACCTTGGCTTCCATGTAGGTCTTATCCATGAATCCTCCTGTTGCGGAGGCGACACCAGCGGCTTGTATTGATCGATTCAGACCGTTATAAAATGTTTCCATCAGAACACAATCGGAAATCTCGATATGCGGAAATTTTTCACTAATCTTCTGAAATGCACCCAAGCAGTGCTTAGAGTCTCATTATCCACTTGCTCAAAATTCAACAAATCCTTTTGTCTCCTTGCGTTGACGGTTGGAGGGAAGAATTTCTTCATGAACCATTCCACCAACTGGTCCCATGACGTGATTTCATTTGGCTCCAACGAATGAGCCCACCTCTTTGCCTCATCCCTCAGTGTGTATGGGAAGAGGTAAAGTCTAATTCCGTCAGGGGTGACGCCAGGGATGGAAAAAGTGTTGCACATCTCCATAAAGCTGGTCAGATTGGCGTACGGGTCTTCACCTTGTAGACCTCCAAATTGCCCCGCATTTTGTATCATCTGGAGCATGACCGGCTTTATTTCAAATTGTACGTTCTCCTCAACCATTGGTCGTGAAATCCTGGGCGAGAAGTCGTAAAGATTTGGCACCGCATAGTTCCTCATGGGGATATTGCAGTCAGCAGCAAGAAAGACTGGATCTTCCGCTGGCCGAATTGCCCCTTGATTTCCTTTGGGCCTCTCGTTGTTGTTTGCCATATTTACTCTTCTTCCCCTGATTTATTCTGACGTGCCCCCGCGTGAAAAGTACACTCGATCTCTGGGTCAGCTTCAAATTTTGGATCAGTTCCAGTACTCATAAATTGTCAGCCTACTCTTCGCGATAAATAGACAGTATAGCAGAGATCTATCCTACAACATACCACAAAAGTATTCAACACTAACCGTTACCAATCCCCAGCAACGACGCCATAAACTTGTAAGGATACGAATGGAGTGTTATGCTATGTATGTTATGTATCGCTTATGCACTACTAATGGATGAATGTAATCATACAAGCTCATGTCCCCGGCAACGGTGCCATAAACTTGTTGACTGAAATTATATAATTTCTTATCATGCATGCACTATGATGATAGATATTATATTACAAGCTCATGTTGCCATAAACTTGTAACAGTGAAAATGGAATGTTATCTATCTATTGCGCTGATGAATGAATGAATGATGCTCTGTATGCGCTCGAGTGCTTTGCGATAAAGACATTTTATGCGATATTACGTTCTAAGTGAATGCGTTGATAGTGATATGCTCGTCGTATGCGATGAAGTATTGCATGTCCCAAGTTTCCTTGGCTGAAACCAAGTATAATTTCAACGCAAGTTTCTCAGAGTGATCCAAGGTCGAATATGGGGATTATAGTCATTAAATGCGATACTTATGTGATACATACGACCGGTTTTAATAATGAATAGAGAATTTTGGTTTGTACAGAAATATAAATTGCGCTGAAACAAAAATATGTTGATAAAGTAAAGATGCGTTGATAAAGTAAATTCCTAACCTACTATGATACATGATACATGATATGTGATACAGGGGTCGAGAACTGGCTGTGAAGATGTACAAGAGAATCGATGAATTCAATGGCAAGTCTTATGAATAAGGAAGAAAGAGAAAGAGTAAGAAGTAAAAACATTGCAAGTTTGTCAATCACATTAAGGACACAACTAAGGTTCCACTTTCCCTTGACTTACACCTCTTGATGATCGACAGCGTTCCCATATGTCTATGGTGAAACATAGATGAACGTGATGAACGTAAGGTTGTTTCCATCTCTGGAAATACTTCTTGCTTTAGTTAACGCATTCTTCCACCTTCTCTCAATAGGCGGAATAACATCTTCACTTCTGCTCTCACAGGTGAAGATGTCATCGAGCATGCTTTAGCTAAAATTAATTGATTCCTTACCACAGATTGACTCACTCGATTAATTCTCGCTATTTACACCGGGGATTAAGAACACATCATGGAGAAAATGGATGATAAATGTATGGAAAGAGACAGAGAGATGATAACAATGATGATGATAACATTTAATTCTAAAATTAAGCGTTTGATACATGTTTGTGAATGAGGGATTAAAGAAGATGAATTAGAGAATAGAAACAAATACGAAAAAGTGTCAATGTCTTGACACAGATCCCGGTCGGAGACTTGTGCTTACCTACGTATGAATGTGGTGGAAAGGAGAGCTTCCCTCTCAGGCTTGCTTTCCCAGTAGAATTAATCTTTTGCACAGAGTTTCAGCTTCAGGAATTAGAAGAATTCTTTGCTCGAAGACTCACCTTTCGACCTTGTCTCTTAGTTCTCCTGGATTTACTCTGTAAAGTCGCTTCAGACCAGCCTCTCTCCTTTCATATGCATGTATGTATGTATGTATTACCTGTCTCTTATACACATCTAGATGTGTATAAGAGACATATATATATGTATATCCCCAGTATCTATATCTGTATATGTATCAGTGAATTTGAGGAAGGTTTTTATAGGCGAGACCTTGGTTGTTTGAATTTGTGGTCCCCATTGTCTAATTATGGCAATTCCTGAAATGGCGGAATGGGAAATTCCTTTCTGTTTCACGATCAATCCGTCAAAATTGCACAATTAAAAGCTGTACACTTGTCAGAATCGTTTGTGAATGCGTTGCTCTTCACATCTTCGATCTATCGCCGCATGCGGTGTTGTTTTTTATTATCGCATGTGGTTGAAATGCGTTGATCGCTAAAGTTCTTGATCGATTGTCGCATGCGCCGTAATTACATTGATCATCTCTTCGTTCTTGATTGATGGGCACATGCGATGTAAATGCGTTGTACATTTTGTCTTTGAGCCATTAACGCATGCGATGACCTATTTTCTGCAAAACAGAGACTGAAACATTCTATTTCGTCATCGCAATTATGTTAGTGGGTGTGTTTACGATATTTCATAATTTTCGTATTTCTTAGCCAATTTTTATACTATCGACGCAACTTTCCTCTCTTTTTGCCGCAATATCAAATTAAAACAGTAAATAACTTATATTTCTACAAGTTATCACCCATCATCAAGTTGAAGAAGACCAACGCCTATAAATAGAAGAAATCTCACCAAATGAACGAACAAAAAGTTTAGAATCTTAGATCTTTAAGCACTGCATAATTCTGATCGTAAAGCTGTGCTGTGGTGACGAGAAGAACAAGAGGGAAGAGAATCACCACCATCGCCGATCAAGAAGTGGAGGAAACTGAGCTCGAGAGAGACATTTCTTCCAATTCTTCCATAAGTGGTTGTACACGAACCAGAATTGAACCAAAGAGGACAAGAGATTGAATGCTTAAACCAATTAAATCAATTGGTAAAAGTAGCTTTAGCTTAAATTATTTGAGAGAATAAGTAAGCCAGCATCAAGTTAGAAACGCTTAGTACATCTAGAGATAGACGCACTGGTGTTTTATTGCATCTTGTGTTTGACACATACATCCTAGAGATAGGTATTGTATGATATTCGCATTGAGAAGTGTCGAATAGAGTCTAATGCATAAACGGAGATAAATAAGTCATNCACATACATCCTAGAGATAGGTATTGTATGATATTCGCATTGAGAAGTGTCGAATAGAGTCTAATGCATAAACGGAGATAAATAAGTCATCTCATTCGCATCATATTCTTGTTTGTGTACATCTAACTTAGATCGACGCATATCACTTGCATTAAACTCCATTTTCACACGACCCATCATTCTCTAGTTGACCCTTTTGTATCGTCTTGCACACACACAGCAGCTTAGTGTAAATAACTCATTTCTACATATACCTAGGATATCTTTACAACAGTTACAATGCAAGGTCTGGATTAGCTTTAATTTGAATCCTTGAGTTCGACCCTGGACTTACCAGGAACCTGAGTTGGATTTATACTTGGATCTGAGTCAGGAAAACTTGAACGTCTATAGAGGAGTGTCATGCGTTCTGTTGCACATCACTAACGCATCAATGCGTCACTAACACATCATAAACGCGTCAACGCGTCATTTATATTTACACATTTTTCCAATTACTTTATACAATACACTCCTAAGCTCGAATCACGAAATCAACGAACAAGTTTTTGTGTCATAACTTGTAGAAATACAAGTTATTGTGGCTCAAAAGTTGGAACAATTAAGGTCTTTAATGATAAAATCTCATCATTTTTAGAGGAAACGCATGGAACTACTCGAACACTATCATACTCATGCAAAAGAATGTTTATTGCTAAAATACTGCAACACTAACACATGATATTGTAGGATCTCAACAAAAGTCTAACGCATGATTAAGAAAAATGTCGCAGGAAAAGTCTAAACGCATGGGGCATGCGTCAGAGGGATTCAACGCAAGAAAGATTCATTGATTTAGGCTGTTTGTGTCAAATTACCACTTGCAAGCATGGCCATCTACAGTGGGCAGCGTCTGAAAAGCATCTGAGTGTCAGGTGGCTAACCACGGTATGGAATTTAATGCTACCCATCATCAAGTTGGAGAAGACTGACACCTATAAATAGAAGAAATCCCACCAGATGAAAGAGTTTTAGAATCTTAAATCTTGTAGCACTGCATAATTCTGAAATTCTGAGACAGTAGAGTTATGTTGTGGTGTCGAGAAGACCAAGAGCGAAGAGAACCACCACCATCGCCGATCAAGGAGCGGAAGAAGTTGAGCTCAAGAGAGACATTTCTTCCAATTCTTCCACAAGTGGTTGTACACGAACCAGAATTGAGCCAAAGAGGACAAGAGATTGTACTCTATGGCTTGACTCCTTTCATTTCATCTTACTTATCGTTTTCATCTTCTCATTTGATTAAGTATTGGTTTTGTAATGACAATCAGTTTCTTTATAAATTCACATATTTGATCTATCATACTTCGTCACTGTTTATTTCTTGTTTATGTTGGATGCATCTATAACTTCATGCAAAATTCCATTTAGAACGCTTAAACCAACTAAATCAATTGGTAAAAGAAACTTTAGCTTAAATTATTCGAGAGAATAAGTAAGTCAGCATCAAGTTAGAAGCGCTTAGTACATCTAGAGATAGACGCACTAGTGTTTTTTTGCATCTTGTGTTTGACTCATACATCCTAGAGATAGGTATTGTATGATATTCGCAATGAGAAGTGCCGAATAGAGTCTAATGCATAAACGGAGATAAACAAGTCATCTCATTCGCATCATATTCTTGTTTATGTACATCTAACTTAGATCGATGCATATCACCTGCATTAAACTTCATTTTCACACGATCCATCATTCTCTACTCGACCCTTTTGTATCTTCTTGCACACACACACAGCAGCTTAGTGTAAATAACTGATTTCTACATACACTTAGGATATTTCAGCAACAGTTACAACGCAAGGCCTACGTTAGCTTTAATCTGAATCCCTGAGTTCGACCCTGGACTTACTAGGAACCTGAGTTGGATTTATACTTGGATCTGAGTCAGGAAAACTTGAACGTCTATAAAGGAGTGTCACACGTTCTGTTGCACATCATTAACACATCAACGCGTCACTAACGCATCGACGCATCATTCACATTTGCACTTATTTTTCCAATTACTTTATACAATACACTCCTAAGCTCGAATCATGAAATCAACGAACAAGTTTTCTAAGTAAATGTAGAAAAGAGTTATTTACATGCAGCTGCTGTGTGTGTGTACAAGAAGATACAAAAGGGTCAAGTAGAGGATAAGGGGTCGTGTGGAAAATGGAGTTTGATGCAAGTGATATGCGTCGATCTAAGTTAGATGTACACAAATAGAATATGATGCGAATGAGATGACTTGTTTATCTTTGTTTATGCGTTAGACTCTATTCGACACTTCTCAATGTGAAAATCATACAATACCTATCTCTAGGATATATGCATCAAACACAAGATGCAATAAAACACTAGTGAGTCTATCTTTAGATGTACTAAGCGTTTCTAACTTGATGTTGGTTTACTTATTCTCTCGAATAATTTAAATTAAGGCTGCTTTTACCAATTGATTTAGTTGGCTTAAGCATTCGAAATGGAATTTTGCATGAAGTTATAGATGTATCCAACATAAACAAGAAATAAACAATGGCGAAGTATGATAGATCAAATATGTGAATTTATAAAGAAACTGATTGTCTTTACAAAACGAATACTTAATCAAATGAGAAGATGAAAACAATAAGTAAGATGAAATTAAAGGAGTCAAACGCCGCAGAGTATAATCTCTTGTCCTCTTTGGCTCAATTCTGGTTCGTGTACAACCACTTGTGGAAGAATTGGAAGAAATGTCTGTCTCGAGCTTAGCTTCCTCCGCTCCTTGATCAATGATGGTGGTGGTTCTCTTCCCTCTTGTTCTTCTCGGCACCACAGCACAGCTCTACTGTCTCAGAATTTCAGAATTATGCAGTGCTAAAAGAACTAAGATTCTAAAAACTCTTTCATCTGGTGGTATTTCTTCTATTTATAGGCATCGGTCTTCTCCTATTTGATGATGGGCAACATTAAATTCCATATACTGATCAGTCACCTGACACTCAGATGCTTTTCAGACGCCGCCGCTGTAGATGGCTATGCTTGTAAGTGGTGATTTGACACAAACAGCCTGAATCAATGAATCTTCCTTGCGTTGAATCCCTCCGACGCATGTCCCATGCATTTAGACTTTGCCTGCGACACTTTTCTTAATCATGCGTTAGACTTTTGTTGAGATCCTGCAAAATCATGCGTTAGTGTCACAATATTTTAGCAATAAACGCTCTTTTGCATGAGTTTGATAATGTTCGAGTAATTCCATACGTTTACTCTAAAAATGATGAGATTTTATCATTAAAGACCCTAATTGTTCCAACTTTTGAGCCACAATAACTTGTATTTCTACAAGCATTCCAGGTAAATTTGCTTATGAAGGTAAAAGGAAATAAAAATTACGTCATGAAGTATTCTTTGCGTGGATTTCCACAAGCATTCCAGGTAAATTTGCTTAACATAATAATTGTGTTGTTTGATTTAACATTACTATTGTTCTTACTATGTTAAATTTTATTTAGGTGTGGATGTATGGGATCCTAGCAACATCGATAGCTAGAATTTGCTTAACATAATAATTGTGTTGTTTGATTTAACATTACTATTGTTCTTACTATATGTTAAATTTTATTTAGGTATGGACGTATGGGATCCTAGCAGCATCGATAGCTGGGAACATTCCGGAGCAAAAGAGCAAGGTGGCTTTGCCTCGTATATTACGATGGTTGTGCTCCAACTCAGTGTCCTTCAAAGTACTCGAGAGAGACATATTTGAGTCTAACAATACGTTTACTCTATGCATAATATGTTTATTTGGTTGTTAAATTGACACTAACCATTTTACTGGGTTGTTAATGCAGACAAAGGTTAAAGAGGGTCTTGTCATGACCGACGCTGAGAGAGAGTTTCAGGATACCCCAGTGGACAAACGACCAATATTCGATCTAGGTGCCAATGATGATAATGCTGAAAGTGGCAGTAGGTCGAGTAGTGGGGGTAGTTCTGAAAGCAATGGTGATGATCATTGTGGAGGTAACAATGATGAACACGAACATTCTAAGCACGAGGATGCTGAATGTGGAAGGATGGAGGGAGGGGACATACACACCTAGTGATGATATGTTGTGGTGGGGGACGTATGCAATGAGGATGAGTTGAACCCACCTGATGTCCATTTTGCAGATTCCCATAGAGAGCAATCTATGGATGAAGAGTGTCCTGAATGCTACCCACAGGGAGGGAGCAATCCCAACGATTCTATTTATTTGTACCTGCGGAGCAGGTTGGATGACCATATATCTAGTTTAGATAGTGGTGTATCTAAGATCGAGGAAAACATGACAGACTTGAAAGGAGAATTTTCGGCCATTTTGTCAGTGTTGCAGTCTATGTGCAAGGTTTGCATTTTTTACTATCATTTTATGTTTTTACGTGTTCGTGAACTCATCATTTTAGTTTACTAATTGAAGGGTTCCACGGTGATTGAAGAGACGACAAGGTCATCCATCCCACATATAGGTGACAATGCCACGATGTTACTCATCCCATCTCGGGATCTCGATACCACTGATGCGAATGTCTCTCATACTCTCATCCCCCCTGTAGAGCCTGAAAATACCACCATTACACCTACTCTCATCCCCCCCTCTAGAGTTCGATACCACAATATCACCCACTGACGTCCAACCTATAGAGGCCAACGTCCCACATGCAGAGTCCGACATGTCCGACTTACTCACCATGCCACATACAAAGACTAACACTTCTAATATTGTTACGACCACGGAAGAACGGAGTTTGTGGGTTGACTGCGATGTAAGTTTCCTAGTCTTGACTTCTTTACAATTTGATATCTTGTACTTTGACTGACATAGTAATTTTTTGTGCAGACCATAAATACTTTATTTCATTTTATGAAAGAAATGTTTTATACCCAACCTGACATGTGCATGCACAAGTTCACCATCTTGCCAATTGGAGTAACGGTAAACTATGATATATTTTGTTATTCAGAGTCATTTTACTATGATATATTTTGTTACTTAACTTCTCATTTTATTTTGCAGAGTCACCTTAATGCTCGTAGTGGGGTATTTAAACGAATAAAGAATAAGCCGAGACTGGAGGCTGCCCTAGTATGGAAGGATGAAGACATGTATAAGAACTACATCACCGGTAAATTCGATGTCAAATGGGCAAATGTGGATTTCATGTATACGGCAATGAACATCAGTGAGCACTAGATGGTCCTTGCAATGGACATTAACAGAGGCCATACATTCGTGTTCGATTTAGTTCCGTCATACACACCAATGATGAAGCTAGGGACTTGGCTAGAACAGTTGACTATCACAGTACCATCCCTACTTCACTACTGTGATGTGGATCATTCAAAGTCAGACCTATCCACATCTCATTGGAAAATCACTCGACCTATGAACGCCAACATACAACATGGGTCACTTGATTGTGACAACTTTGCAATAAAATTACTAGAACATTTGATGACTGATGTTGATCCTTCCATAATCACTCAGGAGAAAATACGTGAATATATGATGCAGTTAACGTGTCAATTGTAGGTGAACACTCCATATTTTTTATGTGTATAAAACATATATTTTTTATTGTCTATGTAAAACATGTATAAAACAATTTTATCAAAGTTCAAAGTTCAATATCATACATTTTATCAAAACATGTATAATTGAGTTATTACTCTTTTCACTATATCAATAGTATATAAAACATTATATCGAAGTTCAAAGTTCAAAGTTCAAAGTTCAAACATTAAGAGAGTGAGATTTAGAGAGAGAGCGAGACTGAGAGAGCGAAATTTTGAGAGAGAGTGAGATTTTGATAAAGAGCGGGACTTTGAGAGAGAACGAGATTTAGAGAGCGATACTTTTAGAGAGAGCAACACTTATGGAGATTGAGACAGCGAGATTTCACATTCTGATGGTATTCATAAGAGTCTGTACATAAGCATGAGTGACATTCTAAGAGTCTATACATAAATTTGTATGGATTAGTGACATTGTGAGAGATCAAGACAGACAGAGTGAGTACATAATTGGGTCTATATTTAGACAATCAACCTCGACCAAAATTTGAGTCATTTCTATCATTTTTAGTACGTTGCATAGTTGTGAGTGGTTCGCTACAGTTTTGGCGGTTATGCCCGTAATTCCCACACCTACCACATTTTATTTGTTTGCGAAATTCTCCTCTAGATGGTATTTTTCTCATTCTCCATCGCCCGACTTATGCCACAAACTTTGGAGGAAGGAATGTATTTTCTACATATCCAGGAGCTCTCTTCCATTCAGATATTTTTCCAAGTGGATTTATAGGCTCTGCATACGCAATCATTAGAGAGTCCACTGTATAAAATCGACTACAAAGACTCTGAATGGGTATGTTTCGTTCCTTGGTGACCACAATTGCATGCGAACACGAGATACCAAGTGAGTCGAATTTTTTACACGTGCATTCCTTCATGTGAAGATTCACAATACCGTCCAATCGATTATCTCGCACGTGGACCCGATAACAAACAATAGGCTCAACTCGGTATCGTCTGCCCTTATCGACCTCACTTGTCAATCGAGTTCCACAGTAGTCAAAGTGCAATATCATTCGAGATGCCTAGTAATTCCTTCGTTCATAGAACCACGATTGGAGGATTCCTTAAACATATTCAATCAAGCATACTATGGGCAATAGCCGATACTCTTTAGTTAACGAATTGAAACACTCTGCACTGTTGGACGTCATGTTGTCATATTCGTTCTATTTGGTAAACTGTGCCCACCTTTGAAGACCGATGTCTTCCATATATTTTGTGACAGTACCGTCTCAGAAACTACGGAGTTCGTCCCATTTTGTCTGGAACTCTGTCATGCGAAATACCCTTATTGCATTTCTAAATATCCCAACAACCGTACTATCCTTAAAGTTTGTAATAAGATTCTGTTCTATGTGCCACGTGCACAATCCATGAAATGTCGTGGGAAAAAAATGCACAAATAGCATTGTTGATAGATACCATTTGATCAGACACAAACAACAGATTATCAGATTCTCTGATACTGCATTTCAAATTCGACATAAACTATTTCCATGATCGATCGGTTTCATTGTCCACTATTGCATATGTCAGTGGGTATAATTAATTGTTCCTATCCATATAAACTGCAACTAACATGGTCCCTTTGTACTTTCCTTTCAAGTGTGACCCATCAATAATTATCACAGGCCGACAACTTAAGAAACCTCTAATACAAGACCCTAATGCCATAAACATATACTTGAAATACACATCATCTTCAAGTTCGATCTCAAACACTGTACTCGGATTATCTATTTTTAACGCTTCCTCATAAGCATATAGTATGGAGTATGAGTATTATGGATTACCCCTAGTAAGATCATATGCAGCTTCTCTTGCACGCCACGTTTTATCATAACTTATGTTTACGCCATAATCTCTCCTCATATCCTCAACAATATGACAAGATTTATAAATACGTCCTATATGCTTGTAAACTTATCTTTAATCAACTGACCAACAATCGTAGCAGTTGCTTGTCTATGGTCGTGATTCAGAATTCCAATGGAACATGTTGCGAACTGCAGTACTTTGTGATCTTGAATATATCAGACCCTTCCATTTTCATTGCATGAAGGCTCCACTTACAAGACTCACCAATACATTTGACAGTGAACAAAGATTTGGTTACTTCTTAACCCTAAATTCAAATTTTTTGTTGATGGACAAAATAGATAATCGTATTTTCAAGTCCTTTTTTACTCAAAAATACTTGACCAACTTCAATGTCTATCCCAGATGAAGAGATACCAGGTATAATCAACTCTACGATCACAATCTATTTCATTCAATCTTGTTGGTTGCTCATTACCATCCACTGAAGGACCACAACGTTGCTCTGGATGACCGCAATCCATAAAATCAAGTCTAGATGATCTCTCATTACCAACAACTGAAGTACCGCCCACTGGATTAGTGCGGTCGTTGTCTAGTGATAATGTTAATAGTACAGTGTTCGTAAACAATGGAATATCATCCTCTTCCCAATGAAACTTGTATGATTCATCGTATTGTCTATCCACAATCGTATCATCATAACTCACATTTTCAAACCTCATTCTAATATTTTTTTCCTGATTCGATTTTAGCGTTACAGATAACTGAAGTCTACTAAGCTCTTCTCGGAAAAGAAGGAAACGAACATCATCATCATTCCTTATGTATTGTAGAGAGGCTTCATATTAAAGTTTATATTTAACCCTTATTATAAGATCGAACTCTGAAGAACTGACATTTGTAAGCTATAAATGTGAGATTTAAGTTCTTCATACTTCAATGTAACAGGCACAATGATTCTTGTCAACTCTCCCCCAATATACGAACTTTCATTCTCATCCCAATCACTTCCATATCGAATAAGTAAACACTTTTCTGTCATCCTATAAAGAACATTTGTCATTAAGTTGTACAAGCAATTGAAATGTACTCCCGCTCTCTCTCTTAATCTCGCTCTCTCTTAATCTCGCTCTCTCTTACTCTTGCTCTCTCTTACTCTCGTTCTATCTCTCACTCTCTCTCCCAATACAAAATTTTTAACTCAATTCCTACATTTTCAGAAATAACACAGCAAAAATAATGAAACATACTCAAAATAATGAAACACCCTTCTGAAAAACCTGTCATGTTCTGAAAAAGTCTCGTCTTGGAAATCCCCGTTTGAAAAAACTTCGTTCAACAAAACAGGGAAGTAATCATTGCTGAAATGGAGTTTAGAGTTTAAAGAAATCATCATTGTATTGTGTTTAGGTATTATTGATTTGAGGCTTCAGTCGTTAAAATTATCTAATCATTCGTACACTAACGAGCAATCACATCAAACCAGGGAATTTAAAGCAAGAGCAAGAGTGTTTGACCAGACGAAAGCAAGACTTATAACGTGAGGCACTTGTGAGGGCAATTTATGTAATTTGGTATGGCGATGATGTCAGTAGGGGATTAATTGACATTATTTTTTAAAAAATGGGTCATTTGACATTTTGGGCCCAAAAAATAGGTCATTCGTACAAATTTTCCTCAGTAAAAGGGTAAGAAGACAAAGAGATGAGGGTAATTTATGTAATTTGATATGGTAATGCTGTTAACAGAGGGTCAGTTGGCATTATTTTTTAAAAATTGGTCATTTGATATTTTGGGCCCAAAAAATGGGGCATCCGTATAATTTCTTCAAAATTGGCGGATCTTTTCTTGAAGCGGACTACATATTAAATACCTTTAAGTCCATTATGGTGCAAGGGAGTTGCTACACCAAGGAACACGGTGGAGGATAGAAAGTCAAAGTGAGTTTAGCTTGCGTTTATCAATTCGTTCGAAATTTTGGGTGCAATCATAATTAGATTGCATTGTAAAGAGAATGGGTTGCATTGGATATTAGTTTACCTTTCAAGGTTGTTTACTAAATCGAGTTCATATCAGTATACTTTTGGTTTTTATTTATTCTAGTCCCTATACTTTCAAAAGATTCATTTATATTGTTTATTCTGGTCCTTGTAATTAGATTTTGTTTACCTTTCATTATCTAACTACTTTCTGAATTCATCACAATAAACAAAAACTTCCTGATTCTTCTCCCTAATTTACATGTGAATTTATCTTTTATTATCAAATTTCTTTTTATTTAAGAAACTTTCGATTTATTATTAGATGTTATCTAATTACTTTTCGAATTAATCAAAATAAACAAAAACATCCCTACTTTTCTCTCCAATATTTGAATTTATCTTTTATTATCAATTTTTTATATAATTTAAATAATTTTGTATTTGTTAAATGTTTGTTATAGATACAATTGTATCTAAATCTTTTTTCATTATTTTATACATATTATCATCAAATTAATTTGATCTTTTTATTATTATATTATTATTCAACTATCTAAATAAAATAAAATAACCAAAAACCCTAAATCTCATCTACTTCATCTTCTTTCATTTAGCCACTCCAAAATCTCTTTCCCCTTCTCAATCTCATTCATTCACTTAGTTTTCAAGATCTTGTTGGCAAACTAGTCACATAGAATGAAGAAGGTATCTCATTTCCAATAGTCACATCATCTTGGGTATCTCATTTCCAATAGTCATATCCTCTTGAGCTTGTAATTACAATGAACTCTCCTCTCTCAATTTGGAGGAAGTCCATCACAATGGACATCCACAAATTTCTAATGAAAAGACCATATTGAGTGATCTTTCTCACCTTGGAGGAAGTCCATAACAATGGACATCCACAAATTTCTTAATGAAAAGACCATTATTGAGTGATCTTTTCTCACTTGAGGAAGGGTCCGACACCTAAAATGTATTATGATATTTTGAGTTATTTTGTAAGTAGTTTATCTTTACATTTTCATTTGTACTTAATTTGGTTTTTTAGGATACTTTTGTCATTTCTAATTAATTTATTTTCTATTATATAAATTCGTTTCTATTTTACATTTTGAAATCTTTTTGTCATTTGGAAAAATGAAATTTTAAATTTTACTATTTTTCTTGTCAACCCAAAATTAAATGTATGGGTTAAAATGTCTAAAATAATAATTTTGTGTTTAGATTTACTGGATAATCAATGTTTGGAAGTGAAATTAAGAAAAACAAGTAATGTAGTGTAGTCATAATTAAATTTAATTATTTAATATCTTGTTATATTGATTAATTATTTAATTACTTAAAGTATCACTAAATGAATATTTTTAATTTAAAAATTATTTTAAATTATTTTATTCAATTAATCAAATTAATTAATAAATATAAATTAAATAGAATATTAATGACTAATAATAAAATTTTATATTAAATAATTAAGAAAATATAAAATATCAATGGTAAATGTATTAGATTGATATCAATTAGACCCTATTGAATAAAAATCCCAAGTATGGAGGGTAATAAAAAAACTCAGATGGGTTTAAAGTTCCTTGGATAATATATCGTAAATTATATTATCCTAAATTTTAAAAAGTGAAGTCCTGAGAAACAAAGGATTGTAATCTGTCCTAAGAGAATAAACTGAGTTGAGTACAATAAAAATACCTTCAATTCCTATCAAAATTTTCTAGCTCGAACCTTGTTATAACATCAAATAGAAGGTAATCCAAGCCAGATTTTCTTAATTATCCAATCCCTCCATATACCAAAATCAATAGGCAAGAAGGAAAGAATGAAGAATCCAGTCTTAGTTGTTCTGTTCCAAATCGACATAGAAGAAATTGTTGATTTCTTCCGCTAACTTTAGATGTGGAAGTTTCTGTCAAGCAATTTGTAGTTCTCATGAAAGATTTCTACATTCGTTTCTTATTGATTAATTTCGTCGCCTTTTACCAGAAGTTTCTGTCAAGCCAGATTTTCTTGATTTCTACATTCTTTTCTAAAACCTTATTGATCTCAGTCAAACAGAACCTTAATCAGTAAATGAGTCTCTTTCAATGTGAAGTTCTTAGGTTAGGCTACAACCCAACACAGGAATGAGCCATTTGACAATGAGAGAGGCCTCTAACAATCATACTTGATCAGGATTTGTTCTATAGGTTGTACATCCTTGAATTCTAAGGAGACAATGAGAGACCTCTAAAATTGCATAGATATGGAACTACATGGTATAAGAAAGTTCAAAAGAATGGATTGTGATCCTATTCCTATCTATCTATATCAACAAAAGTATGATCATTTGGTAAAATCAGTATGCTTAGTCTACAACAGTTCTAAATTGGATAACCTGCTCAGAAATTCTATATGGGGTGAACACAAAGTATGCGTAATAGACCCCATTGCTGATTTGTTAGAACAATCTTCAATCTATAAAGTAGTTCTAAATGTCACATAAAGGAAATTCAGCTTCCAATACGAACAATCAACACTTGGAAGAAAAATATGATGTTTCAGAAAAGCATTTCGATTGTAATTATCTCAGTAATCAGAAATTCAAACTTCGAGTCAAAAATTCTTATACTACAATAATCATAAACGGATAAAAAATTTCAAGTCTCCGAAGGTAATTAGAACAGAAAACCCAAAAATAACTATTACCAACGAGCGAGTCTCCGCCATAGACGCCCTAAAACTCTTGGATCAACGATATGATTTCTGGAATCTAGCACGAGCTCCACGACCACCAAACTTCTTCGGCTCACAGCGTCTGGGATCAGCGACGAGCAAAGTCCGATCGTAGCGGACGAGAATGTCCTTGATCTCCTTCTTGCTCTGTTCGTCAACGTACTTCTGGTAAAAGGCGACGAGAGCCTTAGCGATACTCTGACGGATGGCATAGATCTGTGACGTGTGGCCTCCACCTTTGACTCTGATTCGCATGTCGACGCCGGAGAAGCGATGGCGGCCGAGGAGGAGGATGGGTTCGTAGGCCTTGAAGCGCAAGATCTCAGGTTCGACTAGCTCGATTGGGCAGCCATTGATCTTGATCAAGCCTCGCCCGCGCTTGCAGTATGTCACAGCTACTGCCGTCTTCTTCCGGCCGAAGCATTGCACAGACTCGATTGGAGCCGCCATTGTTAGGGTTCGTGATCGAAATGAAAGTTGCAAATAAGAAAGGTATTTATATGATATGTGGAGGGGTTTTGTGATTGTCGAAAATGCTCTCAATTTGTGGTTTAAATTTTAAATTAATAAAAATGAAATTCTTATAAATAGAAAAATTTTAAAAATATTTACGCAAAAAGTTTTAAATATTTCTTATGTTTAAAAGACCCCTTAAAAATTCTAAACTTTTATCTTCTATTTCTAGATGCTTAAAAATAATAATAAAAAAATTCGACCAACCCAATCCATGGTTATCCACTCATTTGAGCTAAATTAAGTTAAAATAAATGAAAATTTTATCAGTTGAATTAGTTAGTGGGTTTATATAAAATAACTCAAATTAATCTGAACCAATTCGAATTTATTATTAATTTTAAAAAATATATTTTTTTACTTTTAGTACAATTATATATACAAATATTTATTTTAATTTAATATGATTTTTTAGATTATTTATTATCCAAGAATTATTAACAACAAATTTTTAACATTAAGAAAATAATTTTTTTCATAATATAAATTGAAATTTATTTGCTAATCTTAAGTCAATATGTAAAAATAAATAAGCAAATTCTTTGTATATTAATGTGTTACTTTTTTTAAAACAAAAATTTTAATAATGACACGAGTAATCCGAACCAACCCAACCTAAATGTTTCATGATTGTTTGGGTTGAAGACATTTATAATTGGGCTGACAAGAGAAATAACATATTTTAAAGTTTCTTTTGGAAAAATGGCAAAAAAGTTTCAAAATTATAAAAATAACAAAACAAATTTATATAATAGAAAAAACTAATTAGTAAATGACAAAACTACCAAAACAACAAAATTAAGTACAAACGAGAATGCAAAGATACGTTGTTTCAAAAACAGCACAAATACCACAAATATATTCTACCTAAACATTCTAGAACCACAAATACATAGTATCTAAACATTCCAGAAGCAAAAATAAAAATCATCTGATATGATCCTTAATGCTTCAGCCTGTCTTTTAGAATGTACGTATGCAAGGGAAGATGATGACCATACAGTGGGGTCATTAGAAACTTATGAATGTCTACAACGATGGATTTCCTCTAAGGTGAAAAAGGGAAAAGTTGATTGTACCAGTGAAGTTGTTGGGAAATGAGTATCTGAAGGAATTGCAACTTTAGGACGATGCAACTATTGGAAATATGATTGTGTTTGACACCAAATCGGAGTTTCATCGTCTTCATTTCATGTGATCATTTTGCTTTTAGGATCTTGATAGCCAACTTTAAACACTATTAATCCTAGAATGTCATTGTTGAAAATGATGTTCAAATTAGAAACAAAAGTAGAAACATATGTGCAAGCAAAAAAGATCAGCAATCTGGCAAGCGTGGTTGTCAAAAGCTAGCCAAGACGATGGAAGTTAAGAAAAGGTTCTTAAACCAACGATCACAGACATGAGATTGAGACGGAGAAAAAGAGATCTCAGGGGCAGTTAAGTGAAAAAGATGAAAAAGAAAAGATTTATGGTTTTTTTTGTTATCTTATAATAATAATAATAAATTGAACATTATATATATATATATATATATACATGTTTCAAACATTTAAGTTTAGTTCCTATTTATAAGCCATTTTTACGTGTTTCTATGAAAAATTGAAAATATCAAAAATATGAAAAAAAAAAATCAAATTAATTTGATAACAATATGTATAAAATAATGAAAATAGATATAATTGAATTTGTAACGAACATTTAAACAAATCAAAAGTTAGTTAGATAAAATCAAATTTGATAATAAAAGATAAATTCAAATATAAATTGGAGAGAAAAATAAAGAAGTTCATGTTTAGTGTGATTAATTCGATAAGTAGTTAGATAAAATCTAATTTGATGATAGAATATAAATTCAAATATAATTCGTGAGAGACAAATTAGGAAGGGAGATCGTTTATTTCATAATTTTATTTTTATTTAAGTAGATAAAATCTAATTTGATGATAGAATATAAATTCAAATATAATTCATGGGAGAAAAATTAGGAAGGGAGATCGTTTATTTCATAATTTCATTTTCATTTAAGCTTCAACAATTATATTTATAACTCCATCAACCACAAAACCTACAATAGAAGCTTAACTCATTATAAAGGCATAACAAAAACAATAAGATTGCAAAAGCGAATATTTATTTGTTTGTCAAAAGACAAATTGATAGTATAATAATATAATAAGATGATAAGGAATAAAAGGTGATTAAACAATACAAAAAAATGATAAAATTTAAATGAAATATACAATTAGTTAGATGATAATATGTATAAAATATTAAGTAAAATCCTAATCAGGATAAAAAAAATTAATCCAAATTTAAAATAATAAAAAAAAACAAATAAAATAATGTAAAGATATATTATAAATTAAAATCAAAATGATGAAAAACAAATTATAGATTGATTAATTTTGAATATTTTCAAGAAGTTGTTAAATCAAATCAAAATAGATATGAAACTATCAAGACAAATTTCAAAATGAGAGAAATCTGACACCTTTATCTCTTGAATCCATTCCATTTACACGTTATTTTTATTGAGAATTGATACACGGTCTTATAACAAACGATTCCATTTACATTGTACTTCTATTAAGAATTTATATACGGTATATTATATAGTACTCGAGAAAACGGTTAATCGACCATACTAGGGGCAATTTGGGATTAAAAAATATATATCATTTGCATGGCACGCTTTTGCCAAAAATCTTATTATTTTCGTTTTTTTTACATAAATCAAAAGGCACTCCTCGATTTTGCTATTTCCTCCAATTTTCCTTTATAATTCAAACAATTGACTTGGATCTAAAAAATGTTTCAACCTAACTCAAGTCACGACCATCCTAACCATTTCCTTTTTGGCTTTTGTAACCTTGGATTATAAATTATATAGAATTTTAAACCAAAAAATGGAGATTTGAAATAATGATGATGAAAGACTTCATTATAGAAAGGTCACTGCACCATTGCTTCTAAAAATTTAAAAAAAAAAAAAACACATTCTTGCTCTATTTTCGTGGCCTGATTTTATTTTTTTTTTTAGTACAAATGGGGTGGAGGATTTGAACATGGGTTTTTGGTGCTCAACACATATGGTTGCCAGTTAAGCTAAATTAATTTTGACATGGCCCAATTTTGGCTTGAACTTCTACAAATTCCGTTTTTTTTCCCTAACAAACAAAGTTAAAAAGGTATTTTTCTATAGTTAATATAAAAGTTTAGTCTCTAGCGCATCAAGGAACAATATTTTCACCGTCCAAACATATCCAAGTACACCATGCACACTATAGAAGATAATCGAGACTGAGGCCGACCTTAAGCACACAAAGGCTAGAGATCACCCCAATCTTAACGTCTAGAAGGTTGCGTGAACCCCAAGTGTCCAAGGTTAAGGTCAAATCGATGTCGAGGTCGACTTGTTGAGGTCAAGGCCGAGCTAATTGACGGGATCACGAAGCGGCATAAGAAAGAATATATCAAGTGGGGTCTACATTGTTAACTCACAACTACAAAATAGCCAAATCTCGAGCTAAAAGTGACACTAAGAACAAATATGGGCAAGGGGGTTGGCTTAAGCCTGGCTCAAGCCATCATGCTCGACCTCGGTCAAGGCCGATGTCGACCTTTGCCAAATGCCTGGGCAAGTTTTACACATATCTCGGCCCAAAAGATCATTTTATGATTGGGGTATAGTAAAAGAAAAACGCTCGACTGAGGCCAAGGTCAAGGTTGACCCTTGCCAAGTACCTAACGGTGCAAGTTTTATGCATGTCTCGACCTAAAAGATCATCTTAGGCTCAGAGTGTTGCCAAAAGAAGATATTCAGCTTCGGCTAAAGTCGAGGCTGACCCTTGCCAAGCATAAAATCGGGCACTCCTCATGACCCGCTAGGTTATCTAGCTAACATGAAGATACTCCAGAGAACATGTGAGCAAGATGCAACTTCTTGTTGATGGAGTTAGTACTAAGAACTTAATGGGAGTGATTATGAGTGAGAAATGATGAGTGCTAAATGTATGTCAACCTAGTTGGGATATACTGGTTCACCTATTGATCCACACTATGAAAAAAAAAAAAAAGGAAAGATTTCACCTTCTCTTTGTTCTTTTAGTTATATTAATGAATGATTAGGAGTGAGATATGATGAGGGAGCTAGTGTGTCAATCTAGTTGAGATACACTAGTGTACTTACAGAATCAAACTCTAAGGGAAAAAAAAAGGGAGGAAATAGTTCATCTTCCCCTTTATTCTTATTGTTATATTAATGAATGATTGGGAAAGGGATATGATGAGGTTGTTATATTGTTCAACCTAGTTGAGATACCTTAGTGTACCTACTGAAACACACTCTTAAAAAAAAAGAAAAGCAAAAGAGGCAAAAGGTTTCAGAATGATGGAATTTTCTAGCTTTTTACACTGGAGAATTTTTACTCAAAATTATTTAATATGAGCACAATGTGGATTAAAGATTATTGTGATAACATAAAGATCGGAAACATTTATCTGTTTTTATGGATAGTTTTGAACAAATCTATGTTTCAACAATGATAGGAATATATTATAATCAAGTCAACGCCTAACAAATATTCTATCATATCATCTCAAAATTCTATCAATTTTTGAAGTTTTGACTTGGAATTGTGCAAAGTAAGGGGCTGAAGCCCCAAGTCAAATGGAGGTTAAGGCTGACCCTATGAATAAGGAAGTGGAGGCCGATCCAAATAAAAGAGAGGTTCAAGCTGACCCTATGGACGGGAAAGTTGAGGTCGACCCAAGTCAAAGTGAAATTGAGGCTGAACCAAGTCAAATGGAAGCTGGAGGTGATCCAAACAAAAAGAAGGTTAAGGTCGACCCAATCAAGCAACGAAATGAAGATCCATTTATTCATTGATAAAGTCATACAACAAGTACAAGAAAGGGAAAGCTACAATATCCAAGGAAATAGCAAAATACAGAACAAAGATAAAATCAACAAGTAGGGAAGCATCATAGTATTGGGAATGACCTCAACTCGCAGTTCGTAAATTTGTTAACATATTCTATTTATCAATAAAACTGTTATTGAGTTTTTTTATTCAATAAATTACTATTGATATTGCATCCTTCTATGAAAATCCAATAAACGAATCCATGGCTATAACATGAATACTTTAACTTTATGTGATGATATAAAAATGGATTAAATTTTAGTATGTAGCCAAAATGGTCTATAAGTATATGAATGAGATTGGGTATTTCATCCTGGTGAAACTATTGAATGCGACCCATTTTGTATACTGATACAAATGATGTAATCCAAAAATAATTCATATAGATGAAGGATCTCTTACTGAAGAGTTTCATGAGTGCATTCGGATCACTCCGTTCTCACAGTGACCGAGATACAACATTATACATTCATATAAACAGTTATGCAAACAAACACTAATTATCTGCATGCTATGAACAAAAAAATAACAAGGGAAAGAGTGCCAAACCAGTTGAAGACATTCTTCAAACTTCAGCACTCAAAGTAGTGGAAAACTCCAAGGGATCTACCAACGTCCAGCAGCATGAACAACTGCATGAACACGAACGCCACAAGGAGGACACCACTAATAAAGAGCCCCGGGTATTCTCAGAGTTGAAACCCAAAGCGTGGTATTTGGTGAATTTGGTAGAGGAGGAGGGAAAAACGAATCATGTAGGCGATAAGTAAGTGGAGGGAAAAAGACGCTATCGCATAGCAGACTGCTTATCGTTTAGGAGAAGCTACCACGATCGTGTAGAATTTACTAAACGATCGTTTAAGAAAAGGTATATGATCGTTTAACTAAATCGGCACACTATACGATCGTTTAGAGAAGCTATGCGATCATGTAGCGACAGTGTGCTATCGTCTAAGCGCGAGGTGGACGATCATTTAGGAGCGAGGCAACTATCTTATAGGTTTTCGATTTTTTTAAGCGATCGTTTAGGAAACACCAGCGTGCTCTCTCACGATTTCTCTTCGGGTTTTTTTTTTTTTGACCAAAATGAAAACTATTTTTATTTTAACTCATCGATTACAATAACCGACGTTGCCCACTAAACCCACGTCCGAACATGAATTTTGGATTAATTATCATATAATTAACCAACTAATTAATTAATAAATATAATCATATTATATTTTTATCCTATAGTTTGGTATCACATTTCTACTATAGTATTTTCTCCTCTACTTGATATAAATCATATTTATATCTAATTTCCTCCAAAATAATGTATCTCATACATTTAACCAATTATATCATATATAATTAACCGGTCCAATTATATCATATATAATCGAACTTCCTATTGTCAATTTGAACATTTCAAATTAACCTAAATATTGGTTCTCGACTTTGTCCAAGCTATCCAGTGGACCTAATGGACCTGTGGCTCAAAGCTCTAACGGTCCGTGAATAGCTGACTAAACTCTTTAGCCACAAGATCCACCATCCGTTAACTATCAGGCATTCCACTAAAGACCAACAGCTGAACTCTTCTTACCAAAGATATATTTCTATGTTCATTGGATATAACCAATCATGAGTACGATGACCCTTCACAAATACTCGTAAGTACAGTTGGGCCAAATTACCATTTTGCCCATGTAGGTACACCTCACTCCTTAAGTACCACTGATTCCTCTAATGAACAATACAACATAGTCCAACTATGTGTGAACACCTCTCGGGCCAAGAGAAGGTGTGTGGCGCCACATCGTTTAAGCCCCGGAATCAGCCCTTAAGGGAGCTATCTATCTACTTACCCCTGCCTTGGGGAAGAAGTGAATTCCATCTTGTGTAGCTGAGCTCCCATCTCTCAAATCAGACGAATCCCCAAAATGATAGGTTTGAATCGGTGACCTGGCCACTCACACCCATACAAATCAAAGGAACGCCCTCAATAGCAGAAGTTCTCAACTCACTCAGGATTGAGGTCATGTTACCTATATTCATCCTAGTGAAGTGAAGTCTCTGTCATGAATGGTGTTATATAACAAGACGTTAACACTTCGTGGTCAAGTCTTATACAAACTCTTTGTATAGGACGCTCCCGCTCGCATGTACCCAACACGAATGATCAGGATCAGACTATCTGTGACAAGTCACAACACTTGTCACCATTCCACAAAGTGGGCCGCATCAGTAGCGTTACCAGGATAAGGTTTCCCTCCTGTATCCATATACTACAGACCATTTTGGTTATCACTCAAGACATAATCCACTTGTATGTCACCACATACATGCTTGAGTCACATATAGATAACCAGGGATTTTATGTTTATTGGTTTGTGGTAAAGCAAATAAAACAAATAACTGAGCAAAATACAAGATGTGAAGTAAATATCATATATTAACAATACAAGCGTTTGTACATACTATTTACAAACTACAAGATACGAGACTTTAGGGTATCAATCCCAGCAGTAGAGACATGTGAATGGGGGCATCCTGTGCAATGAGTTTGCATAAGACCAGACCTCGAAATAGTCACTTTTCTTTATACCAATTGTTTACTGTTAAAACTAACTATCTCAAACTCAATGACCTAGGGTAATTCGATCTTAATCCTGAGCTAACTATGAACTCTTGTTTATTCGGGATTATCCTTTGATCAGCATAAGTGAGAGTAGTCCAACAGTACTACTCAATAAGCTTCCCATTTTGGGGATAAGACTAGATAGATAGTTGGGGACATAGCTTCGCAATATGGAATTCACTCCTACCCGATTTTTAAGGTTAGCAGATGGGTTGTTCTCTTAAGCGTTGATGTCTTATCTTGAACAACGAGGTCTCGCCCTTTCATGGAAGAGAGGATTATGATTTATAAGTTGGACTATAAATCAATTATTCAATGGAGGATCAGTGGGAGCTTAAGGAGCAAGATGTATTTACAAGGGTAAAACGGTAATCTTTGACCCAACTGCAAATATGAACGACTTGTGAAGGATTGACTTATCGATTATGGTTAAAATAGACAAAAATATATCTACAGTGAGGAGAGTACAACTATTGAGCTATAGTGAACTATCTTGGTAGTTAACGAATAGTGATTAATTCAGTTTAAAGAGTTTAACCAATTAATTACAAGTCGTTGGAGTTCATGATCTGTAGATCCATAAGGTCCCTTTATTAGCTCGTAATTTGGATTAGTAAATTGAGTAATCTTGATAAGATTTGAAATTAGGGTTTAGAATTTGAAATGTTCAAATTCAATTAAGGTTTCTATTTATTGTAATCAATACAATTAAAATATTTAATTTTATCGAAATTAAACGAAATTGGAGAAACGATTAATGTTTAAAATATGATCTAAATATTAATTGTATTAGATCTGTGAAGGATTGACTTCTAATTTGGGGACCATGTTCATATCGTTCTATAAGATCTTAAAATGGTGGGTCACACTTATAAAATTACTAAGTGTTAGTAAGTTCTTGACCGGAAAATGGTAACTAAATGACTGTCGAAATATGAATTATTCTAGAATCGTATTTAGTCAAGAATGTCTTGCTTTAGTGAAGGGATATTTAACTATCTCCGTTAGCACTTATTATAAATCACTATAGGGATATTTGTTTATTTTCCATCATGTCAAACTCAATTATACAACTTCTAGCTTCTAAAAAATTTTATGAAGAGGGTTATTCCAACTGGCAGTCAAATTTAAACATGATATTTGTAGTTGATGTTTTGATATTTGTGTTAACGGAGGAATGTCCTCCTATTCCCAGTTCGACGACAAATCGAAGCGTTCGGGATGCATATGATAGGTGGGTGAGGACGAATGAAAAGGCTAGGGCCTATATCTTAGCGAGCATATCTGATGTGCTCAACAAGAAACATGAACCCATGCCCATAGCCCGTGAAATTATGGTGTCATTATAGGATATGTTCGAGCAACTATCATCTTCTGTTCAACACGAGGCTATAAAATATGTTTATAACTGGGAGAATGTCAAAGGGTATTTTAGAAGTCCTAATTTATTGTATTTTTTCTCTCTTTATTTCTCAACATTGTAAACATTATATATTTATAGTTTATCTCATTAGAGTGTTAGTCCAAGTGGGAGATTCTTGGGAATGGCCTAAACTCGCAGTTCGTAAATGTTGTTAACATATTCTATTTATCAATAAAAATGTTGTTGAGTTTTTTTATTCAATAAATTACTATTGATATTGCATCCTTCTATGAAAATCCAATAAACGAATCCATGGCTCTAACATGAATACTTTAACTTTATGTGGTAACTTAAAAATGGATCAAGTTTTAGTATGTAGCCAAAATGGTCTATAAGTATACGGATGAGATTGGGTACCTCATCCTAGTGACACTATTGGATGCGACCCATTTTGTATACTGATACAAATGATGTAATCCAAAAATCATTCATGTATAGACATGTGAGTGGGGGCATCTTGTGCAATAAGTTTGCATAAGACTGGGCCTCAAAATATTCACTTTTCTTTCTAACAACCGTTTACTGTTAAAACTGACTATCTCAAACTCAATGACCTAGGGTAACTCGATCTTAATCTTGAGCTAACTATGAACTCCTGTTTATTCGGGATTATCCTTTGATCAGCATAGGTGAGGATAATTCAACAGCACTGCTCAATAAGCCTCTCATTTTGGGGATAAGACCGGATAGATAGTTGGGGACATAGCTTTGCAATATGGAATTCACTCCTACCCGATTTAGGATTAGCAGATGGGTTGTTCTCTTAAGCGCTGATGCCTTGTTTTGAACAACGGGACCCCGCTCTCTCATGAAAGAGAGGGTTATTAAGTTGGACTATAAATCAACTGTTCAATGGAAGATCAGTGGGAGCTTAAGAAGCAAGATGTATTTACAAGGGTAAAACGGTTATCTTTGACCCAGCTGTAAATACGAACGACCTATGAAGGATTGACTTGCTGATTATGGTTAAAATGGAAAGAAATATATCTACAGTGAAAAGGGTACAACTATCGAGCTATAGTGGAATGTCTTGGTAGTTAATGAATAGTGATTAATCCGGTTTAAAGAGTTTAACCAATTAATTACATGTCGTTGGAGCTCATGATCTGTAGGTCCATAAGGTCCCTCTACTAGCTCATAATTTGGATTAGTAAATTGAGTAATCTTAATAAGATTTGAAATTAGGGGTTTAGAATTTGAAATGCTCAAATTCAATTAGGGTTTCTATTTATTGTATTCTATACAATTAAAATATTTAATTTCATCGAAATTAAATGAAATTGGAGAAATGATTAATGTTTACAACATGATTTAATATTAATTGTATAATACTAATTAAATTATGATGGAATTATTTTTTTATTAATTTAATATTAGCTATTAAATTAACAAAATTAATTAAAAGGTTTAATTAATTAGTTTTGTTTAAAAATTAATTAATTGAATTAATTTTTATAAAATTAATAAATCAAATTAAATAAGTTTAATTTAGAAAATGATTTCTGAAATCATTTTTGAAAAATCTTTGTTGAAAAATCATTTTGAAAATCAAAGTGGAGATTTCCAAAAGTTGGAAATCTCCACTAAGATATAAACCACCTTATTCACTTAATTTCATTTTCTCCATGAAGTAGGAGTTGGCCTTCATGCAAGCCATGAACATGCATGATGAAAGCTCTATAAATTAAAGTGTTGAGCATGAATCAAGCATGAATTTGATTCATGCTTGCAAGACTTCCTTGAAGAACTCTGTAGAAATCCATTACCCTCAAAACCATTTTCACATCATATATATATCCAGCTCAATTTAGTGTTTCTACCACACAATCCTTGTAAGAGAATAGTAGAAAAGATCTTCATGGTGGTCTACTTGAATATTGAAGCTCTTTCACGTGGAACTCACCTAGGCTTGAAGAGAATTCTTCAAAGGTATTGTGTTCAGCAAACCCTCTTCTCTAAAAGTTACTTTGAAGCATGTTTTAAACTCAAATTAAGTATAATTAGAGTATTTGTTGATTCTGTTTTTCTCCGCTACACGTTAATATACTCTAACAAGTAGTTGAAAGGAACTTCAAGTGTCAGCATCAACATTCTCATCAGAAAAAGTGAAAATCATAGAGGTCCTTGCACAAAGTTTCAAAATCCTGAATCAAATAGTCAAAGCTCATCTCATGATGATGAAATAAACCCTTCTCTTTACTAAAGACCACACCATCTTCTATACAAGAATCCTGCATTTTTTTATAGGCTTCAGTTTGCACAAATTTCTATTCAAGGTATGTAGTATAAAAAAGAAGAGATTCAACTCTCTCAAATTTGGCTTGAAGAGTTAACATATCAGCTTTAGAAGATTGAAGATCTACCTGAGAATCAGAAAGAAGACAGTTGAGGCGAGTAATGTTAGATTAAGCCTGAGTTAACTCTTTATGAGGTACGTGAGACTCCATTAGATAGTTGATATAGTTAGCCATGCTCATTATTGAAGTAGCAATACGGGAAAAAGACTGAGGAAGGAAAGATAAAGGAGACCATTTAAAGTTAACAAACTAAAGTGGCTGACCTGACCCAAGCATAAGCCGAGGGTGACTAGAGAAAAATAAAAGAGAGAGAAAAAGATAGAGTGAAATATAACAACACACATCACAAAAGTCATTAAAAGTTCGAGAAATAGCAGTAGTGAGGTCATCATATCCAGTTGGACGAGACAAGTGCCTCGACCCTACACCTTGTTAGAGAACAAAGCTTTAAGCAAGTAATTCAGCTTTGCCACCCACCTGAAGTATCCACAAGGAAAATGGAACAACATATTTTCCAAACAAGAATCACCTAGAAAGGAAGGAGTCTAACTACGAAGCCGAGGTGATCGACGACTCATCGGAAGAATAAGACGATAAGGAAGATGAACGAAGTGTTGCTTGATAGATTCGTCATCAATATGGTCGGTTATGTCAGCCTCCTAGATGTTTCGTCTGTTTCAACCCCTTTCTGATTTCACTTACATTAGATTTCCGATATTGAGGCTTTACAAGACAAAATCTCTGAGAATCCAAAGAAGGAAGTAAAATAAAAAGGACCGAACTCGAGGGGAAAGCCAGAAGAAGATAATAGACCGTGAGGAGAAGCAAGACCAAGAGAAACCAGTATGTGTTGTTGAACTAAAGTAGAACCGAAGCGACTAGAGTTGTCAACAAACAACATCTAAGAAAGAAGCTATGCCAGAAGATCCTCTGCAAGTTTTGGGTACTGCACATGAAAAATAACAAGGTTAAAGAAGTGGGATCATGAAAGGTGGCTCCAACAAAAGGGAGGTGATGGTAACAAACTGTTTCCCCTAAACTCTGTTGGAACCGCGTAATGGGAGTCTTTCGAGGAAAGAAAGAGCCAGTTCCCATTGACCCAAAATCAATAATTTTTTCAATTTTTTACATAAGAAGTTATTCGTACTACAATTCCCTCTTTGGCACTCAGATAGTAGAAATATTCACCAAACCTCGGATTACGACTTAAGTTATGAAAATACATAAAAGTCGTTGCCAATAAAGGGCATCCATTGTCGTGTTGAGCCCAAAGAGCATAAAAATCCAACAAGTGACTAACTGAAGGGGATCCATTGGGAACAATCTGAGCGGGGGCTAACTGAACCAATGCCAAAAAACTTTGAAGAAAGAAGCATAAGGGAAGACAAATACCAAAAGAAAACATGGTCAGATAAAAAGCAACGTCACCGAGAAGAGGATCAGTTATACACTCATCCAGATTGGGAACCCTCATATGAATGTATTCTGAAATATAGTAGTCAAGCCTCAATCCCGAATGAGATTCGATGATATAAGATGACAAGTAAAAAAACAACTTTCGCACCCCCCCCCCCAATTTCAGACCTTAGAGCTTAATTAATTGTGATAATAGTGGTGTTGTGGCAAATTCCAGGGAGCCTAGGAGCCATAAGAGAGGGAAGTACATTGAGCACAAATATCATCTCATCCAGGAGATTTTGCATCAAGGAGACGTGATCGTCACAAAGATCGCTTCGGAGCACAATGTTGGTAATCCATTTACAATGACCCTTACGACTAAGTGTTTGAGGGTCACCTGAAGAGTTTGGGTCTATGATACATGCATCATCTAGTCTAGGGCATGTGGAAGGTGTTACTAGGCGTAGTGTATGCCCTAGTTTATTGTTTTGTGTACTGTACTTTAGTTTATACTTTGTATTTGTACACCCCACTAGCTTTAGGAAAAGTGGGAGATTACTGAGGTTGATGTGCTAAATCTCATGGTCTCATAGTTTGTAAATTTATTTGTATAGATAGATTATTTATTTAATAAAATTATTTGATATTTTATTTGGCATTTAGTTGTATTAACCCAAATCCAATAAACTAAGATTCTAGGTTATTTAATGTAGCTTAAATATATATGTGGTGACATACAAGTGAATCATGTTTAAGTAATAACCTGAAAGGTCTGTAGTAGATGGATAAGGCTGGGTACCTTATTTTAGTGACTCTAAGGATACGACCCAATTTGTAATTGTTGCAGTTGTTGTAAGTGTTACAAATTATTTGACCATATTCATTTATATGGAGACATGTGAGTGGGGGTATCCTGTACAAAGAGTTTATATAAGACCGGACCAGAAAATTATTAGTCTCTCTTTATAACACCATGATTTAAATAGACTTACATTTCACTAGGATGACCATAGGTAACTTGACCTTAATCCTGAGTGAGTTGTGAATTCTTGCCTATGATGGCAGTTCTTTAATTTGTATGGATGAGAGAGGCCAGTTTCTTTCTCAATAAGCCTATTATTTTGGAGATTCGTCCGAGTGGAGAGCTGGAAAACAACTACACAAGAAGGAAGTCACTCTTTCCCGTTACATAGGATAAGTAGATAAATTGCTCCTTTAAAGGCTGATTCTGGGTGTCGAACAATGAGGCATCTCACCCTCTTACTAGTCAGAGAGGGGTCTAGTTATAATTGTACTATGACTAATTATTCATAGGAATTAATAGTACTTAAGGAATTAGATGTAACTACAGGGGTAAAATGATAATTTTGACCCAACTGTAGTTATGAGTAATTTATGAAGGTCCAATTTACTATTGATTGATTATATCCAATGGACACAGGAAAAATATCTATAGTGTAAATAATGCAGCTGTCGATCTTTACTGGAACGACCGACAATTAATGAAGGTTGATTAATTAAATTAAATAGTTTAATTAATTAATTTCATATCATTATCTGTAGGTTCATAAGGTCCCTTACTCACTCAATAAGGATTTATGAGAATCAATTAATTTTGAATTAATTTGAATTGTTTAAATTAATTAAAGGAAATTGAATATATGAGATACAATTAATATATATATGTGTGTGTGTGTGTACGTATGTATGTATGTATATATATATATGTATGTATATATAATTCAAATATTATTTATATGAATGAGATTCAAATAAAAACTATAGGTTAAAATTAATATGAATATGATTTATATTAAAACTATAGCTTATATTTCTCATATAAGCTATATTATATATGATATAATATAAACTATAAGTTATATATTATATGAGAATAATATATAGTTTAATTGAATTATATTAGTTTAGTTAACATAATTAAAGTTATATTTGAAAATAACTCATTTGGGAGTTATTTGTTAACTCCCTCACATCCTCTCATAGGAAAATAACATAGCAGCAGTTCATTGAAAAAAAAATAAATAAATAAATAAACACAATTTGGTTTTTCCCTCTGCAAGATTTTCATCATTTTCCTCTGTAGGAACACTCTCTCAAGATTTTCCTTCTCCTTCACCCAAATTAACCAGGCAAGCCTTGATTCTCACCTTGAGAATAGTGAAGAAGCTTTGTATGTGGTGGTGTCCATGTTTCACTGCTTTCCTAACGTGTTCGTTGTTGACATGTTCGAGAGGAGGGGAAGTGTTCATGACCAACGGAGAGGAAACGCAAAGAAAAAGTTCTTCAAGGGTAACTTTATTTCTCTTTTCCTTTCCTCTTTGTCTTTCTAGAAAGCATGTTTAATGTTAGATGTTTATCGTTCTGTAATTCTTTTTTGTTGTAAGTTATTTCAAAATTAAATTCATTGACACAAGTGATCACTCACTTCCGCTGCAGGAATACGATTCCTTCAAAAGCATGGGAAGCAAGAAAGGACATGACATGATAATTCAAGGAAAAAAGAATCAAGGTTTTTTTCTGCTAAAAAACAAAAAGGCATGCAAGAATCAATGAGATTCCCTTGAGCGTTGAGAAAAGTAATGTAATAGCCAAAAAAGGGGAGACTTCAAATCTAAGGATGTCAGTTGAAAGGCAACTAAGCTAGTCGACCTCAGTCCATAGCCAACCAAAGAGGGAGCAACACGTGGTACTAAATGAACTAAAGACCAATGGCAGATGGCATGGAAGCAACATGTGAAGCGAAACCATCGAAGGTTTCTCAATGGAAGCGTGGAACGTTCACATTTTAGTTTTCATAGAATTCATAAATATTATAGAATCAAAGCAGAGATTATGCATTAATAAACAAAAATCTACAACATGCTTTTGAGGGAGAATTAGGGAAGAAGATGACACTTACCTTTGAAGCCAATCAATTCTTCACATATTCCCTCGGCTCGAATCTTCTTCTTTTAAATATCCAATTTGAAAATCCAATTAGGCACCACCACTTGAGAACCCTCTATATTCTCTTGGGATTAAGAATTCAAGCAAGAGTTATGAGTTTTGCTTGAATTCTTGGAAGAGGAAAAGGAGTTTGAGAGGGGGAGGAGAGTTTTTCACTGAGAACTCTTCTCTAACATTCAGGGAAAGAAAATGAAAAATGGAATGAATTGTTCAACTGTTCCCCACCCACTGTACGGTTTTCTTGAGAGAATTGGGGGAGAGGGAGAGTTGTAACTCCGTCCCTTTAATTAAATTTAAAAAAAAATAATTTAATTTAATTTAATTTAAATAATATATATATAATAACTACTTTATNCTACTTTATTATATATATTATATCAAATATAACATATAACTTATAATTTTATATTGTATCAAATACAATATAACCTATAGTTTTATTTTCTCTCAACAATGCGTGACTTTTAATATAAATCATATTTATATTAAATTCAATTTTATGAATTTCATCCATATAGTTAATATTCGAATCATAATCAAATATTTTAATTTCTCTCAACTATTTATGGTATTTAACATAAATCATATTTATATTAAATTTAATTACGTGAATCTCATTCATATAATTAGTATTTGAATCACAAAATACTTTATATTATAATGTATCAAATACATTTTATTAATTATATCACATATAATTAATTAATTTGATTAATTATATCATATATAATTAATTAATTTGATCAATTCAAATTAATCCAAAATCAATTCTCAATTTAATCCCTGTTGAGCTACAGAGTGGATCTTATGGACCTGTAGATTGAAGCTTCAATGGTACTTGGATAATTCATGAAACTCTTTAATTAAATTACCCAACATCCATTAACTGCTAGTCATTCTACTAAAAATCGACAGCTGCACTCTTCGCACTACAGATATATTTTTGTGTCCATTGGATATAACCAACCAATAGTGTGATGACCCTTCACAAATTGCTCGTAGGTACAACTGGGCCAAAATTACCGTTTTGCTCCTGTAGTTACATCTAACTCCTTAAATACCACTGATTTCTTTAATGAACAATAAATTATAGTCCAATTATGACCAAGTCCCTCTCGGGCCAAGAAAGGGTGTGATCATATTGTTCAAGTTTCGAAATCAGCCCTTAAGGGAGCAATTTATCTACTTATCCCGACATTAAGGAATGGGTGAATTTCCTCTTGTGTAGTTGTGTTCCCAATTCCCTAATCAGACGAATCCCCGAAATGGTAGGCATATTGAGTTGAAAATCTGGCCACTCTCATCCATACAAATCAAATTACCACCTTCATAGGCAAGAGTTCGCAACTCACTCAGGATTCAAGTCATGTCATCTATGGTCATCTTTGTGAAATGTAAGTCTCTATTATTAATGGTATTATATAATCAGACTAATCATTTCGTGGTCCAGTCTTATACAAACTCTTTGTACAGGATACCCCCGCTAACATGTCTTACATGAATAATCAAGATCAGATCATTTGTAGCATTTTACAACACCTGTAACTTCTACAAAGCGGGTCGTATCCGTAGTGTCACCAGAATAAGGTATCCAGTCTTATCCATCTACTATAGACCATTTAGGTTATTATTTAAACAAGGTCCATCCATATGTCTCTACATACTTGTTTAAATTACATAAAATAACCTTGGATCTTAGTTTATTAGACTAAGTGTATGCTCATAAAATAACAATTATTTTATTAATAATAATTTGTTTATACGATGTTTATAAACTACGAAAATACAAGAGATGTAGGACACCAATCCCAACGCACGACCATTAGTAACAAAATAGGCAGAGTTGGAAGGAAAGGTAATATGACAAAAAAGATCGACAAAGGAGAACCAGCAAATTATCCAAGGAACATAAAGATAAAAGGACTATAACTCCGCATAAGGGACAAAGGATTGGGCTAGTAAGCTGGTTGAATCCTAATATGGTTGGCCAAGCAATATTCCAGGTCAGCTCACAACCTATACAGCTTGGTATGAAGGGCAAAAAATTGAGTTGAGTCCATCCTTGAAGTGGGCCTGACACAGCTAGGTGCCTAACTTTGTCATGAGATGGAGAACCGTATTGAAAAATTAGTTGGACCTCAAAAGGGTCTAGTTCGATAGGCCCAACAGCCCCAAGCAAGTCTGAAATGAGTTTCACGACGGGGTGGCACAGAGTTTGAAGGAGAGATTGTATTACCAAGATAGGTTTCAAGAATTAAAATTCGCGAACAAAACCCTGAAAAACCACGAACTCTAACTGGGGGTGGGGGCCAATGTTGTGGGTAGATTCTTGAATCAATGGTAAAATGGTCAATGAACATCAAGCGAAGGAGAGGAGATCAAGCCCAAAAGAAAGATGGGCTTGGTTGACCTTGACGAGCCCATCAATAAGGGCTCGGGTTTGATGAGCCCAACATAAGCTTAGCCAAGAAGGGATGGAACCCTTAAAGCACTAAGTAAGAATGTTGGACTAATCGACCTCGACCATGAGGAGAATGATCAAAACCTATAAATATATCATTATAACTCCATATGAGGTAACGTAAACTTTTGATTTCTTCTCTATTCTATAATTCGCCTGTTTTCTTTATTTTGTAGGTCCTCTATTTTCCAAATTACAAACTTACCGTTGTTGTCACATGAAGATCAAGTGCGTTTTCTCTAGCTAAAATTTGGCATCAACAATACTAAATAGACAAAAACTTGAAAGATTAGACACTCATTCTATCTCTAAATTTCTTATTTTCTTATCTATTTTTTATGAATATTTTTTAAAATCAAGCCAAATTTAAATTATAAAAAATATGCTAAATTTGTAAATAGGTCTATCAATTAGACAGAATTTTCATTTTTACTACTAACTCTAAATAACATTTTCTCCTATTTTTTCTCCTGCTATCTCTCGTTTCAAAAGCCCTATTTTCTCGAATATTTCTTAATTAGACCATTTCCAATTTGATTAATCAAATATGAGTTCAACGCAAGTACAAATACCATAATATTTTTTTAAAACATATTTTTCTAATATTTTAACAAATATCTTAGAGAAAAAAAATAGTATACAAGTTTTTAAATAGTTGATCTAAAAAAAAAAAAAAAAAACTAGTAAAAACCGTTCTTGTTTTTTATCAATCTCTTTCTCTTCCTTCTCACCATGACTGAAGAGGAACTTCCCATCAGAACAATTTTGTTAAGTTTTCTTATATTAGTAGTAATGGAGGTTTTTCTGCGATTCAAATCACAATGGTACGATTGTAAGGTAGAAATTCAAACCTCTGATCAGATTATTTTTTATTTACTTTAACCTCGGAGTTTTGTTTAGATGCAGATCAAGCTAATTTTCTTCAGCAAACTCATTTCAATTTTTCATTTTCTTAGACAAAAAAATTATTCTATAGGTACTGATCTCTAGTTTTTTTTTTTTTCCTTTGTTTATCAAAACATTAATTAATGTATAATGATCACAATTAGTTTTGTTTCATTTATATTATTAAGGCTTTAATTTCACCTTTTTTTAAAATTTATTTATGTACTAGGGCTTTTAGCCTTTGATCAAAAAATGATGTCAGAAGAGAGAAACAACACTGCTCTAGCTACCACGTTTAATTTATTCTTCTTCTTCTTCTTTAATTACAATTCAGCATCTTGATAATAGTGTTGATTTATGATGGTCATTGATTTTCATTCGTGATGGATAAATTAGAGCTTGTTTGGTAACAGTTCAATTGTTTTAGATTGTTTTTAGTTTCCAAAACGTTTTCTTGTTGCGAATTCTTATTATCATATTTAGTAACTAGTTTCTTGTTTTCGGGCGGTAGCATTTCATTGATGTTGTTTCTTTAAAAAAAAAAAAAAAAAAAAAAAAAGGATGCTAGTACAAACCAATAAATGAATGACAAAAAAAGGTGAATGGTGAATTTTGATTAGTACTTTTGTGTATATGAGAACAATCTTGTAGCTTTTGGTTGGATGGGTCATTCTGCCACTCAAAGCAATGGAAGATCTTAGAGCAATGTTGTGTTGATAATTGATATAAGATCTAATGAGTTGTCTTACCATCATCTTTGAACAGAAAATCATTTCTGATATAACACGATGACAATAACTCTGAAATCTTGAATCCCATAGGGATGTTTAAAGTAAAAAGGGAAATTGACTAAACTGTTGTATCCATGATTAAGTTACAAAAGGGAAAGGAGATAGGAAATGAAAGCAATTGTTGAAAGATTCAAAAAATCGACCGTAACCTTAAGATGTGTAAATCAGAAACAAGAGCAACATCCACGCATTAGGATGGAAATTTAAGCTAAATTGTCGATACCTGATAATATCATGTGGAATGAGAAACTCGAACATGGCAAAAGCTTAGGATAAAGTCGAACCTTTCTTATAGTTGTTAAGCAAGAAATTTATTTTCTAAATCTGCAACAATCAAACTTATTGTGAAACATATGTAAGTGAATGAAGCAAACCTATTATGAAGGGATATGCAAGTGAATGGACTGTTATTAGGATGTTCAAGCTAAGCATTTTATGCATTAGGATTACCTATATTTCATGACTTAAAATCTTAATTGCTAGAAGAAATAAAAAGATACCAATTACTATCCCAAATAAGCGTAAATCCACGTTGGAACCTTAAGGAAATTGCATTCTCTTGCTAAAAAAATACAACGTAAATTTATCTTCATGAGACAAGACGAGAGTCATCTGAGTTACAGTTTGAGATAAAGAAATAACAACACAAATGTAAATTGAGTTCTCAGATCAATTGAAAAGAAATAGAAAAGAAGATAACCAAGTTCTAAGCATTTACAGGAAGAAAATTTATAAGGAATGGCAGCCGCAGTTATGAAGCAGTCTCAACGGGTGTGTCAGAATGAGCTCCCCATTCAGTCCAAGATCCATCATAAACTGGAACATCATGTTTCCCAAGTCGATGGAGGCCCTAAACATAACAAAATTTCAAGTCAATTAAGCAATCAAATACCCAAACCTAATAATTCAAAGAAGCACGGATACAGATACGAGATATGAATATAACATAGTATGAACATAACGACATTATTTTTTTAAAAAAAAAAAAAATCTAAGATATGAATATGACAAGGAAACGTTTATCTAGATATATATTTTACAAAAATGAGTTTGATGTATTTCACTTTTGAAATTTATTATATCCTTTTAAGGCTATATTATTACGTGTTCAGTATGCTTTAACAAGTATTCAATGTGTCTAACAAAAAGTTGGACTCATATTGACTTTTATGACTAGTGTCAATTGTGCTTAACAAGTCTTCAATACGTGTCCAACAAGTGTCCGACACAAACATGTTAGACAACTTATAGTGTTCATGCTTCTTGGATCTAACATTAAGAATGTCTAATGTGAATGAGAGATATACCAATGCAAGAATGCAGGCAGTAACACCAGTGCCACAAGAAGTTACAATAGGACTTTCCAAAGAGATGCCTGCAAAAATTGATAGACTTTAGTATACCATCGTGTAGCTTTGGGACCCGAGACCCTTGAAGAATGGCGTTTTGTTCTTGGGTACGTGTGGAACAAGAGAGCAAAACGAAAAACAAACACCATTTTGGTGATTTGACTCATTTTTGTTAGGTAAGGAACTTACCTTCTTGTTCAAACCGTTTCTTGAGCTGATCTGCTGGTAAAAGTGACTGTGAACTATCCAGCATCTGCAAAATATCCATTTCATTTATCAATTGTTTTTGTGGCATTACATTTTATTTTTTCAAAACATCAACCATATTAAGTCATATAGATGTAGTTGCAAAAGGCTACATGAGAATAATGCTAAAATTATAAGTACAAGTTATAACAAATGAAATGAAGAGCTTATAAGAAAAACGATATATCCGTCTATTCTAATGCTCCCTATATACCCTAAAAAAACACTTCTATTTATTTCCAGCTAGATGCTTCACAGAATCACATTTTGACATTTTTTTTAAATGAAACAACCTTCGTTGAAAAAGAAATGAAAGAATACAAAGACATACAAAAAAAACAAGCCCACAAAAGAAGGGAGCTCCCTACAATAACGGATTCCATCTATGTGAAAAAACGTTTATAAAATAGTAACAAAAGTGTTCAAAATTGCAGCCCACAAAAAAAAAAATGAAAGCAAACGAAGGATCAAATCTAACTAGGGCCCCTTACTACTCCCTCTAAGCACTTGACTATTCCACCCACTCCACAGCCCAATAAGATTGCACACAAACACTAGAAAGCTCATAAAAAGCAGCCATTCTCTTAAAAGGTGGATCGAGGAGATCATAGCACTAGGGAGAGATGGAATGCTACAAATAATACATAAAAGTGTTATCTATAATTATAAGATCTCAAAGAAACACAGAATTTAAACAGCCTAAATGATGGATAGTATGCCACACTTCAGCAAAATTGGAAATTTTAATGCGTACCACCAAATACGAACTCCAAAGAAAAAGGGTCGGTTCAATGTGAAATTTTTTTTAATCCTAAATATGAACCACAAAGATAAGGTACTAAATATTGATACAAACCTGGGCAAAAGGAATGCACTTGCTGCCAGGAACATGGCCACTTCTGATTCCTTTCCGAGGCTCTGGGACAGCCCCATCAAATCTGCAAGAAGGAAATGTAATTCAAGGATACAAAGGAAATCTTTCAAATTTCAACAGTGAAAAATTTATCACAGATTATTCAACCAAATACTTCCTCACTAAATTGAGGGAGGGAGGGAGAGAAAGGGACAGAGACAGATAAGGAAGTTGATAGATAGGATATGAAGAAGTCGGTATGATAAAGCTTGATTTCGAAAGCCTTAAAAAAAGTTAAAAGGAAATATTCATCAATAGAACAATCAATAAAATCTAGAATCTACCGTACCTGGCCTTTGATCGGGCATCTATGTGCTGGTGAGTTCTTCCTGTAACATTCTCTTGAACCTAGAACATGTCAGAGAGAAAAGGTTCATATCCAAAGTGCCTATAAAACACAATTTAATCTTTTGGACACGTCCACTCTACATTTAACTATTTGCATGCATAATAGAACTCAAAGATCCTTAGTTTTAAGCTGGAGGTCAAATGCTATGATAGTTCTTCCAAAAAAAATACTTGGGTGCATCATGGGCTGCACCCAGCTTTGTGTAGCTCATCTAGGTGCACAATCAGAAGTTGCCAAGCGACAATCTTTTCTTTTCTTTTCTTTTATAAAAGATACCTTTTATATATTTTTTTTTCCCCTTTGTGAAAGGGGGTGAGATTGGTGCAGCCCAAGCTACACCCAAGTATTATTCTTCTTCAAAATCTATCTTTTTCAGGGCCAAACATATACCAATAACCAACATTGTAATATGAACTGCCTTCGTCAGAAGAGAGTCTTAATTATATGCCCCCCATCACTCACCATGAATGACAAGTTAATACATTAACTCAAACTTCAACTATTAAAAATCCTTAAACATATCAGTAATAGCTACATAATTTTATAAAGCATTATATTATTCATATCCTATACAAACAGTTTTTTTTTTCCCTTTTCTTCTTCTGCTTTTTTTTTTTTTTTTTGGGGGGGGGGCGCTAAGGAACCAAACTTTCATTCAGAAAAAAAAGGAAAGAAAACTCTAACAACAGCCTTGTTATAAGCACCCTAACCTTCTCAAGGTCCCAGACCAGATGTGGCTGAAACTTAGTCTGAAATGTAATTGGCCCAACCTGAAAAACCAAACCAACTACAGTGAAACCTATGCACAACAATATTGGAAGTGAAAAAAAGAAAAAAGGGAAAGAAAAAAAAAAGTCCCAAAAAAAATTGAAAACAAGAATAAAAGTTGTTCAATTTTAGTTGGAACACAACATGGGCTTTGGGTAAGGACCGAGTCATGTAAATCTATAAATTACGATTTCAGATTCCTCTACAGCTTCTGAATCCTATCAAATTATGCAAAGAAAATTAACAAATGAAGAAAATATACTTAAGGTAATGTTAAAAGAAGTAACTGGGAAAAAGAGTAATTGTTGTCATTGTAACATTTAAGTAACTTAGGAGATATAGTGTTTATACAGAGACAACAAATTACACAAACTATGATGGGACCAGACGCCTTCATACAAAATATAGGATAAAACACATGAAGTCATGAACTTACAACTTGCCCCTGATAAATTTTCTCTATTGCCTCACTTGCAGCCGTAGCTTTCAAAATAGCATCACCAGATGCACTGGATTCAACATCATATCCTAACGTACGCCATTTCGGCAATCCTCCATCTAGCACCCAAATTCTTTCATGCCCAAATACTCTGAACATCCTATATTCAATTACCAAAATTGATTTCTTCAATTCACGTACAACATCAAAAACATAAACTCTTCCAAGTTGATTGTTTATTTCTGTATCTCACCACCAGACACGAGCTGCACTGAAAAGTCCTTTTCCATCATAAACAACCACACCATCTTCGTTGCGAATGCCAAGGGCGGAGACAACAGCAGCAAAAGCTTCCTCTGACGGCAGCATATGTGGTAACTGGAGATTATTTCAAGTTTTTAGATTGGCAACTGAAATGAAGAAAATATATATAAATCTATTATAAAAACTATTAAAACAAATGAAGGCCAGATGTACTTTTCTTTTCTAATTCAATCACAAAATATAATGACGATATATTTAAGGGAAACAAAATGAAAAGAGATTGTTTCACCTTTGAATTTCGGTCAGATACTCCATCTATATCGAAGAAAAGAGCACCAGGGATGTGAGCAACCTATTAAAATTATAACCACACCAAGAACAGATACTTCACAACACAATATAAAATCCAGTTCACAACGCATCTATAAATTGACTACCTGGTATTCATGAATAGGATTCCTTTGTTCATCTGGCATGTACCATGATGCATCTAACACCTGAAAACAAGCAGTTTAAAAGGTAGAACAGTTACAGAAATACAAAACATAGAGCTACGAGACTGAGACTTACATGTCACAATTATTCTAGTCAAGATCAAGATATATTAATAAGAAATGAGCCAGAATATTCATATATGAATCTGCAGAAATCAACGACAAAGACATGGTCCCAAGGCAAAAGCAATACGTACTGCCTAGTTTCGGGCATAGTGAAACTTGTTCAAGATAAAACATCAACCACAATCAATTACTTGATGGAGATAAGCGAACTGACCAAATTAGGAATACTGCAAGTATTGGGGGACACAAGATATCAACACACCCCCACAGAGGAAAGAACTAGAAGCATGAATATTGTAGGTTTTAAGAGCATCTAAATAACCAAGAGGACCAAGCAATTATCAAGCGAGTTTATTCAATAAAGTGTTGCTTCTCTCTAAAAAAAAAAAATTATAAGAATAATTGAGGTGCACACAAGCTTGACCAAACAGTCATGAAGATTAAAGAAAATGGAGCATATATCCAAGATAACAAACTACAATGTCAATCATCAGTACTTTAAACACTCCATTTAAAGTACATGATAAATTATAGGTTAAAGTACCAGTTTGGTCCCAGAACTTCTTGTTCCATTTCATTTTAGTTCCTATATTTTTAATAAATCTTAAATGTAGTTCTATGATAATAATTTATATGCAAGAAAGGACACTATGCAAATATATTTTCACAATCTATGAAGCGTATACTATTACTAAATATTTCGGGGAAAAACCTGTAGGGACAAATCTTAAGATTTATTAAGTACCAGTCTAAAATTGATCAGGGATCCAAATGGATGGAAACATGAAGTACAGGGGCCAAAATGGTATTTAAACCTAAATTATACGAATCCAATATACAACAATAGATAACAAGAGACCAAAGTTTACAAGCCTAGAATGAATTAAATCAAACAAGGCACAAAACTACTTCATCGCAATTAGCATATTGAACAGCATTTGTTAAAACAACCACTGGAGTAAAAACTACAGTTGAATTGAAACCAACAAGAGGGGATACCTTCAAGTCAGGCTCTTTGAGATTAGAATGGAGCCAATCAGGGGAAACAACAGGGTCATCCGTGGATAAGGATTTTGATGAAAAATGAGCTCTAGCCCCTGCTACAGATGAAGCCATGAAAGAAGAAAATCGCCGAGTCCGATTATATACTACACGCGCTGAGTTAGCTTGAACGCGAAACAATTTCTTCTACAATACAGAAAAATCAAAACAGAGCAAATTCATAACCCTTTAACAGACCAAAAACCCAGATAGAAGATGAATTCAAAACAAACAAACGTTTCACTTACACTGAAGACGGAAGTAAGAATCTGAGTCTTGCCAGATGGAAATGATAGAGAATGAGCGAATCGATTAGCCAAAAGGGTTTTGCTCAAAAGGGTCGATGCCATCTACACGAAGAACATAGAAAAACTCGTAGCTTCGAGAAAATTGACCGATTTAAAGAGAAAAAAAAAAAAAAAGAACGAGGGTTTTTGCTATTGAAGTGTGATATATGATTACAGATAAAGGAAGAAAAGAACAAACTAAACAACAATTTACCGGCAAAATGTTGAACCGAATATAGAGAATCCGAAGAGAGTGATGGGTCGAGGTTGAGAACTTGAGAGTAAAAATTAGCGGCAAACGAGAGAGACCCAGTAAGAATTTGTGAATTGTCCCTAAAAACGACGCTACAAGGTACAACAACCAGTATGAAGATGATAATTATGCTCCGTTCATCTTATTCTAATTTCATTTCAAATTATTTTTATTGTTAATTGTCTAAGATAGGATAAATTTGTAGTCCTACAAAATTACAAAATTTCTATAAATTAAAATTTTCAACTCTAATTTTGATGTAAAAGGTTAGAAAAGACTCTTGGACTTTGGCTACATTTGACATTGTTAACTGTATCAAAAATTCATTGAAAAAATCTTCTGTGTTTTTTACATTTAGTAAAATAAATTTAAATTAAATAGGTTAAAATCACTTTGAAAAATACATTAATTTCACGTTCACTTTAAAACCTATATCCTTCTAAATTAGATATAATTTTAAATTGATATTTAGTTTTAAATTTTATATTTTAAAAAGAATATTTATTTTATATATTTATCTATTTCTCACCTAATCAAAACTATTTTCTTTTTTTTTTCATGAGTTAAATGCACAACTTTTAAAAAAAGTATACCATATTCATTACTTAATATTTAGAATTTAATCTATAGAAAACAAAATTTAATCTAGACAAAATTTTGAGTTATGGAAAATAAGTCTATTCTAGTTATTATCTAAAATAAGTTGTTTTGTATTTATTTACCAAACGCTCTAACTTACTTTTTCAAGTTCAATATAAAATTAGAAATACTTTTTACCTTTTTTCACAGTTGATTTTTCTATAAAAAAAAACGCAATCGTCAACAATTAATTTTAATGTTACAGAAATCTCAAACAAAGCGTTAGGCCCATAGCAAAAGTTAAAAGGAGTGGGAAAATGTTGTCGCATATTGGAGAATTAAGTAATACCTAAAAGGTGTAAATACCAAGGCATGTTAAAGGTAACTCAAAAGTGTGGTGATGGTTGAAGTATAACCATTTTACCATGCATGTCATCCCCACACTTGAAATTGGACTCTGTGATTAATCTCGGGAAGAAACCGACACAATGATTGGCACCAAATTGAAGGGCTTATTCAATATAAAATTGAAAGTTGAAAACTAAATAGACACAAACTTTAGAGGAAAAAATAACAATAAGGTTGTCAAGTTATATCAATCTTTATTTTGGACTTTCAACTATCATTAGATTGCAACCCAACATTGGACAAATATTCCGATCTTAATTTTAAACTTGAAATTAAGATCGAAATAATTCAACTGTTTATACTATCAACCTCATGATCTCAGGTTTGATTCTCCTACTCCACACTTTAATTACAATACCTTTACATATATTCCGATCTTAATTTTAAACTTGAAAGAGTTGAAAATTTTATTATATGATTAGTTATTTTTTGAAATTTCGTTAAGAAAAAAAAAAGGTATCTTCATATATGTTTAATGATTTATAAAACATAGGTATGACATAAAACTTATGAGATTTTAATGAAGAACGACTTTGGAGCTAAATTTTGTGGGTTTTAACCAAGTTATTTAATGTCTAATTTGTGCATTAATTACATTTAAATTTGTGACTTAATATTATTAAAAGATTAATATTTGGGTTGCACTCCTTCGATAACAAACGGAGAAAATATATATATATATATAGTTTTAAAAAAAAGTTATCACAGACAATTTTTTATTAGATATTTATACCAACTGAATAAAGATTGGTGCAACTTGAGATTCACGCAATTATTTTTCTCATTGAAATGATCATTAATTTGTGCTAATTAAACTAAAATTCGTGCATAAAGAAAAAGTTAATCTTATTGGGATCAATACATTGTGAAGGTTCTTGCTTTTTTTTATTTTTTTAATATTTATCTAAGTTTAGCATTTGATGAAATAAGAGTAGAAATTATTTATTTATTTAATAAAACAAATCTATTAGATATATAAATCAAGGCCAGACTTTAGTTTAAAATGAATATAATTATGAAAAAAATATTTAGGCGTATCCCGAATAACATCTATTTTTGTGTATTCCACTAAATTATCCAATCTTAATTTGCGATGTGACAAATACACTTTACTTGAATGTATAGGGATGGTCCAATATGAAGTTTTCATTGATTTAACCTTGTGTAAATCAACCTTTAACCTAAAATATAATTCAAAGTTAAATCAAACAAATAATAAAATCAAAATAATATATTTATCCCCAAATTTGTTAAACCAATATCTTCTCACTACTATAAAGTATATTGCTTCATATTCTATTAACTTTCGTTCGAGTCCCAACCTTGAGATATCTTCTAGATTTTTTTAGTTCAACAATATACAAGATAGGAGATTTGAATTTCAACGCTTTCTTTATGCCAATTGAGTTATGTTCATGTTCGACAAAAAACCTTCCAAGTTAAAATACAACAAAATGATCATATTCATCTAAACCTTATTGACACTGGAGGTACATTATAAGGGAAAATCATCCAAGATCAACGGTGCAGATGACTATTCAAAATTCACCATATTTTCTTATCTTAGCATCTTTTAGAGCCCTGAATTTTGTATGTTTCAACCTCTCACATCATAAACATCAAGTTCTTGGAATCATCATGGCAAGTGAAACATGAAATCTTGCTAATATGCATCACATAAAGGCATTCAGTCAGTCAAGACAACGAAATTGGATTGGACAATAACATTCACCAACAAACCAAAAAGTGAAACTACTTTGCAAAAGAGTGATTAGTTTTTGTTAGAAACCAAGGGGCAAACAAAAAGAGTGACAAAGCTTCTAAATTTCTCATAAAATCTTCAAATCTTTCTCCTTGCTGCTTCAGTTCTTCCCTCCATTTTCTCCTTAGAGAGCTTTTCTTCCAAAACAATTTTCTCTTACAACTTTGATATAACTCAAAATAATGATTTCACCATTAGAGAGCTTTTCTTCCAAAACAACACTCCACCAGCCAAAGACTAACTACCTGCACATAAACTCTCTACATCGTTTTCCAATCGAATTGTCTATATCATAATCAAACACCCCACAATTCCCTTTATAACGACGTTGTTCGATCTCCTCGAGTAAGTGTATGAGAAGAAACAAGTATTTTTCTCCTGAAATATTCTCATAGCGAAATGAAACCAAGATATCAATAAGAAATTTTAAAGCACTGATTGATGGAGAGGAATAGTAGGCACAATGTTCATTCTCATTTCATTAACTTGATTAGGAAGGAACATTGAAATTCGTGAGACAGCTACAAAGAATTGAAAACTTGAAAGAACCAATTACATTCTAAAGCACTTTGGACTCATAAATAGCTACCTCTTCTTGATGGGTATAGGCGTATGGCCAAGAACCGATCACCACAGTGGTGCCATGCCACTGTTCTTCTCTCCTGCTTTTCAAGCTTTGGCTTTTGCCAGACACATCTATCCATTGGAACAATGAAAGAGAATAAAGAAAAAGAAAATTTATCCAAAATAAATGATTGTTTAAAGTGTAAATTATGAAAAATACCTCGGAACTTTGCCATTTATTTAAAATATAACCCCTATTCTTTTATAGGTTTCAATATTACCCTTGATTTTCCATAAACATTATAAAATTACTATTGGAGTAGAAATCCTTTAGAATTTTAGACAAAAATTAGGACCGGAAACAATGTGGCAATAATCTAAAACAAAATTTTGGATCATCACACCACTCTAGGTCATCACGACATTGTTCCAAGTCCTGAGTTTTTGCCAAAGTTCTATGAAAAATTCTACTCCAATGCTAGTTATTGAACGTATATGGAAGGTCAAGAGTAAAGAAAAAAAAAAAAAAGTATTCATGAAACAAAGGATTGCGGGGATATTCTTTTTTAGAATTTAGCCTTGTTTTTGAAATAGAAAACTGAAACGAAATTAGTATACAAGCACTTACTTTTCACAAAGCTAGAAGAAAAGAGAAAATAGGCTGATAGAGGAGGGGAGCCAGGAAGAACTTTTCAGTTTTAATATTTGAATCACTGTCCATCTGAATTCAGCTCAGGTATTTGAGAGAAATTGAGTTGGCCAAATTATATTAAATGTGGCCTGCAAAAACTATTTTTCTCAATCACCTATTACGGTCAGCTCTGAATCCAAGACCTGACCAAGAATCAATTTTCCATTTGCCTGTAATAAAAAATAAATGACACTTTACGTTCTAACTTAATACTAAAACGTCAGGTCTACATTAAAACAAGACATTGTAAAGAAATAGTCATGCTTTCAGATGCACCTCATGATGCAAGATGTGTACGTACAACAATCCTCAAACTAGTTTTCTTTCTTCCTATTTCATTCAAGATTATATTCTACCACCAAATGAAGATATTTCCATTTTTATATAGTAGATTAAAAAGGATACGTGGACATTAAGCTATTCAAGAATTTTAAGGTATCCTTTAATTTTTGAGTTTGGAGGATTCTAGTGTTCACCTGTATCTCCTTATATCGGTGGAGAAGTCAGAAATTGATCAGATTGTGAGTAACTTCACTACCAATAGTCAGAACAGGAACAATTGCCATTGGTGAAGTGATGAAACCGATATGGATCCCTCAAAACAATTTTTCGCCCGAGAATTCCACTTACAAACTTGAAGAAAGAATGGCAGTCACCACAAACACGCAGATTCTTGAAAATTCGAACAGTAGTATCTTCTGGAATGTTGATCAATCCAAAAGCAAGAGCAATTCTTTCACTATGGTTCCACATGTTATGCTCCTTCTGTTCTTCATCTGTATCCTGCAGTGAGTAGCTTGTATCAGGAACATAACCAGCTTCTCTAACCATTTTCATAAGTCCTAACAACTTGCCATTTATCTGTTCCACTTGTGGATGTGTTTGATCCCCCATTCCAAATATGCTGATATTGCCTTTCCATTTGACCCAGCTATGTGCAGGCTTCTTTTGAATTTTGTGTGCTCCCATCTGTCCCCGCACGTCTTCTACATCTTCCCATCTGCCAATGGTTGCAAAGACATTCGAGTAAAGAACATAAGCTGAATCATCAGATGGGTCCAACTCAAGAAGACGTTCTGCAGCCTTTCTTCCCAGGTCTAGATTACGATATATTCTACAAGATGCCAAAAGGCTCCGCCAAACAAGATCATTAGGTGGAATTGGCATATCTGTAATAAAAGCTTCAGCTTCTACAAGCCTTCCTGATCTTCCAAGAAGATCAATCATGCACACACAATGTTCTATTCCAGGTTGAATTCCATATTCAGAAGTCATTGAAGCATAATAAGCAAGACCCTCGTCGACTAAGCCCCCATGACTACATGCGGAAAGAAGACAAACAAATGACACATGATCAGGTTTTACACCCAGTTTTAGCATCTCATGAAAAGTTTCCTTAGCCTTATGAAAATTTCCATGTCTGGCAAAAATTGATATCATTGTATTCCACGATAATCTTGACCTATTGGTTGGTTGGGGAAGTATTTTTAAAGCATCATCCAGTTCCCCACATTTCCCATACATATCCATAGCAGCATTTATAACAAAATGATCCAATTCAAATCCTAGTTTAATTGCTGATCCATGAAGCTGTTGGCCTTCCTCCAACATAGCCAAGTCGGCAGCAACTGAAAGAGCCGTGGAGAAGTTGAACTGATCAAATTCAATTCCACCACTTCTCATCTTTAATACAAGTTTCAAAGCTTCTTCTCCAAAACCATAACGAGCATTTGCAGTAATTATGGCATTCCACACACTAGAAGCTTTAAACACCAAGTTATCAAAGATATAGCTACTAGAGTGAAGGTCACCACATTTTGCATACATAGTGATAAGGGAACTTTGCACATGCTGATCCAGATCAAATCCTGTCACAACTGTTTGTGCATGGATGGTCATCCCATATTTGATAAGATCCTCATGAGTCAAACAAGAACCAAGAATATTTACAATGGTAATATAGTCAATGCCACATGTCCCTCCTTCCCTCATCAATTTAAAAGCTGCTACTGCCTCATTCGGTTCTGCATTATCAGCAAAACCACCAATAAGCGCATTCCAGGTTACTTTGTCAAGCTTGGGCATCCTCTGGAATAATTTTTTTGCCTCAGCCATCTTATGACACTTTCCATAAAACGTAACTAATGTGTTTCCAATGATCAAATCATCATGCAGGCCCAGAATGACAACAAAAGCATGGAGAATTTTACCTTTGCCAAAGAATTCAGGATCTAAACAGGCAGCCAATGCACTGGTAAAAGTGACATAATTGATATCTTTTTTCATCCAAAGCATCTCAGCAAAAAAGTTTAAGGCACACAAGCGCCTTCCATCCTGAACATAGCATGCTAACATGGAATTCCATGAGATTAAATCCCTGTCTGGTATTCTTCTAAAGATCAATTCTGCATCTTCGGATCTCCCAGCATCAGAATACATATTTAAAAGAGTATTGCAAAGACAAACATTAGGTTCTAGTCCATATTTTACTACTAGACCGTGAACCCCTTTGCCCCACTTCAAATAATCTACAGAACCACAAATCGATAACAGAATAGAAAGTGTTGTGTAATTTATCTCTTCATGGACTAAGCGCATCCAGTGAAAATACCTAAATGATTCTTCATGTAGTGCATTTTGTGCATTGGCAGAGATGATGGAATTCCATGAGATTGTGTCTCTTTCATTCATCTCACTGAAAATGCTGAAAGCCTCATCAATATCACCACAACCACCAAACATGGATATGAGAGAGTTAGCTGCAGAAATTTTAGTCAATAATCCAAACTTTAAAACATGTGCAAGAAGTTGATGACCCAACAATATATCCACAAGAAACCCACAAGAACTAATTACTAAAGCTATATTGTTTTCATTGCAACATATTCCTTCATGCCTCATGCGTTTATAAGTATTTATCACTTCCTCCTTACTTCCGTTATCTGAATATGAAACCATCAAAGAAGTCCAAGAGACCACATTCCTATCAGGCATCTCATTGAACATCTTTTGAGCATTAGAGACAATCCCGTAGCTACCATAAAAGTGCACAAAAGAAGTACCTACAAACACATCATATATCAAACCACATTTAATTGCAAAACCATGAAGTTGGAAACCTTCCTTGGCCATAATAGAGGACTTATTACAAGCAGTGACTAAACTCGCGATCACAAATCCACTTGGTTTAATCCCTATCCCACAGATATCTCGAAAGAAAAATACTGCTTCCAAGTATGAACCCACTTGGACATAACCTGACATCATATTGTTCCAAGAAGCTTCATTTCTTTTGGGCATTCCGTCAAATACTAACCGAGCATAGTTTATACGGCCAAACTTCGAATACATATTGATCAATGTATTGGTTTGGAACACACTCAACCTCAGCAAACTCTTTAGGCAAATGGCATGAATTGTTCTGCCAACAATTTCTTCTGTGATCAGAGAGTAACCCTTTTGAGAGAAGCATGAGACTTCAGGATTTGAGTGGTTAGAAAGTGATACATACAGGTCGCTAGCTTGCTCTCCCACTTCTGTATTCCAAGCGATTGAAGTAGGAAAATTATGGGCAGGCTGCCATTAAGGTTCAACAAAATGTAAGGAATTAAGTTCCTAAACTAATCAAACCAATTGAAACGACAAATTAAAAATTGCAATTTACAGGAAAGTCAGATTTAGATATTTAACTTCAAAGAGTTCAACTAAATTTATATAAGTTGTTGCACCTGGGGCAACTGACTAAACTTGCTACCATGTACATGACCAATTCTTCCATTTTGAGGCTCTGATAGAGCTCCGTGAAATCTGCATAAAAATGAACCTCAATCAAATCCAAGGAATCAGAGAAAATTTCCCAGATCAATTCTGTGTCTTGTAAAATATATTTCTCTCTCTCTATATATATATACAATCTTAGTTGACTGGTCAAGTAAATTTGAAATTTAATCTTTATCTTTAGATTTCATATATCCTTCTTAAGTTTTGATTGACCTCTGACTGTATTTTGTACTTTTGATCCTATATATGCTATAAAGACTGGTTATTTGATCAATCACTGAAAACAAACTTAAATGTTCGCAAACTATTGGCACTCACTCACAACCTAGTTAAAAACCAGCCTTTTTCGCCCGTTTGCTCTCACTAACCTTCTTGCTAAGTTGACCTCAAAATCAGTAATAAAATGCAACAACCAAAAAGTCTTCCTTTATTGCTATACTTCAAGATACCTAAGATTGAAGAAGAGAATTTAATCAGTCTTGAAACCAAATAAAAAAACCAATGACCCCTGGTTTCAGAACAAGGCTAAAATACTGAAACAAAAAGTGTTGGCTGATGAATAAATAACTGAAAACTCAAGTTTTACCTAAGGTTGAAAATATCCGTTGACATGTTGATATACCCATAAAAGGACTCAGTATGGATATTAAATATACACTGATATCTTCAATATCTTTTATAAATGCTCGTAGAACATTAAAAAATGTCATCTATTTAGTCCAATATGAATAAAAATACTATTAAAAATATTCATAACTTAGTTTGGGAGTAAAAACAAATTAAATATTAACATAAATAAAGTTTATAAAATTTTTAACTTACAGAAATATCCGTCAATATCGATATTTTATCAATATATCCATCGATATTTCCGTAAAATTGAAATCTCAATATCTACATCAATCTTAGGAACCAAGGTAGTATGGGATGCCTTTGTCCCACCTTGGTTAGAATGGGATGACCAATGTGGTACTTAAGTTGCTTGGCTCTCACACCCCAATAGCTAGCTTTTGGGATGTGGTTCTCCAACGTGCTTAAGTACCTAACAATAGTATTAGAGCCGGTTCTTGACATTCCGAAGTGGAACCAGCGGAGGATTCTAAATGGGTGTAGCCGAGTGAAGTACCGTCGGAGTAGCCATCGGGACGTTGGCTTTCTGGGGGTAGGGTACTGTTAGGAACCAAGGTAGTATGGGATGTTTTTATCCCACATTAGTTAGAATAGATGACCAATGTGGTACTTAACTGGCTTGGCTCTCCCACACCAATAGCTAGCTTTTGGGGTGTGATTCTCCAAGGTACCTAAGTACCTAACAACCACATTGATATTTTAATCCTTACTTCACTATGCTTTCTTATACTAGGGAAAAATTCAATTTTCCGATGGAACCCAAATATCTTGAGATATAAACAATAACCAAACTTGCAAGATAACCAAGTTCGAGATTTTTGACCCTCCTCTCTTGAGTTTTCTTTCAAGCCCTAATTCACTCGCCACAATATAGCCTACCTTTAATCCTTATTTATAACCAAATTCCATAACAAAACTTCCCTAATACCAATTGATTGGTAGGGTACCAAAACAATACTACAACATATTGAAATATGAAAGGTAAAGAACTTACCAGATAAACCAAGTAATTTGAGGAACTTGGACCCTCTCTTTCTTAAGATCACTCACGCCTTAAACCAACTGAATCAATGCCTATTTACTCCCCTCCTCTCCCACTCAATTTATAACCAGAGTATCCAAACTACTACTCTAACTATTTACTAACATACCCATCATTTCCTCATAACACCCTAATATCATTCCTAACATTTTCACCCTTAAACTTGGAAGTGTGTCAATTCTTACACTCAGCTTTCTATTTCATCAAATGGGTATTTTGGCTTCAACCCATGATGACCCTGGAGAACAACTCCAGGCACCTAAGTCTTTTACCACCAAGGCATCCCTTGGGTTGAGAGTGAACAATTGAACATAAACAGAATAATCTTCATCCACATTTTAGGATCTTTTAAGGTCTTGTAATTTTAAAATAAAGAAGACTTAAGGATCACCCCTACCCCTATCCTCCAAGGGTAAGTAACGGATATAAAGAAACCCCAATCAACCAAAAAATAGATAGGAACATAGTTTGTTGGGGGACAACCAACAAGAAATAATTTTGCTCAACTTATAAAAAATAACCTTGAATTTTGCCATTCCCTTAACCTTTCATAAATCTTTCAAATCTAACCTTACCATAGAAATCCTCTAGAATTTCGAGCAGGACCTAAGCCAGTATGGTGGTGACTTACAACAATGTGGCAATCCAATTTTTCATTTAAAGTCACTACCACACCATTAGGTCTTAATTTTCGTCCAAAATTCTAAAAGATTTTACTGAAAGGGCCGTTTTAAAGCATTAGTAAAAGGTCAACTTTTGAAAAAATAGGGTACTTTTAAAACAAAGGCCAAAGTTCAGGGTCTTTTTTTTTTTTCCCAAAAACGATTCAGCATACAAGAAAATAGCATTTGTTGGTGAAACTCTTTTGGAATGGCAATCCTATACCCACTACCAAATTGGAACAGCTAAAACATTTACAGTATGGATAGGACCCATTGCCCCTGTTCAGAGGCATCAGAATCCTTTGAAGATTGGTGGATGTCTTACTTCTCCTACCTTAGCTATTCCTCAAAAAATGGATAAAATTAAAGGCCACTATGCAGAAGAAGTCAACTTCCTCCTCTTTCTTCTTCCAGTTAAAGAACACACAGATTTTTGTAGTTCCCCACTAATCCTTGATAGAAATAACCCTTACAAAAAGAATATAATTAAATTTCTAGAAACCCAATTGAAGTATCAATACAGAAATTGAAAAGAAAACTTAGAATCGCCCAACAATAAACAAACTGATACTATGTCCAAATGGTCCAGAAGTTATTGAAAATGGAGAAAATGAGCAACTTTTGGACGGAGGCTGGATGCAGTCTGATTGAAGGGAAGCATCAGCAAGAAGAAAAAGGATGAACAAGGATTTTTTCCATTTTTTGCGGGGGTGCCCAGGGGCGGGAATTGGGTTGTAGAAGGTGACTGAACCAAGTACAAATGGTAAAAGCAACACATTTCATTACATTGGGAAAATTTCATAGAAAAACCCAAAAATCAAAAACTTTTCTATGGATGTTTCTAAAAACTTTTCTATAACTAACCTTTTTACAATGTGAAATATCAGTTATAACTAGGGTTGGCAACTGGGGAGGGCGGGGCCGGGGATGTACTCCCCGTCTAAGAAGCACGAACACCGACACGTGACACGGCGACAAGCCGATTTTCAAAAAAGTAGGACATGACACGTCGGGGACATATTTTTTTTATTAAAAAAATTAAATATATGTCGTGCATTAAACACATTGTGTAATATTCCATTTAAAGACATCATTAACAACCATACAATTCATTAAATGATGATAATAGATAAGATGACTAACGGTCCAATGTCATAAGTCATAAGATGACTAACGGTCCAATAACCAATGAAGGTTTGGCCGTGGAGGTGTGGCCGACTGTCGTGGAGTGCTTTGGGCGTGGAAGGTCGAAGGAATGAAGGTTTTGGGTGTGGAGTGCTTTTGGGCCTGGAGGTGTGGAGATTGTTGGCTGGAAGGTCGAAGGAATGGAATGAAGGCTAGGTAGAAGTGGAATCTAATTTGAGATTTTGAGAAATTAAAACAAAAAACACAATAACCCTAAAAGCTAATTTTTGGGTGGGCTGATATTATATGGTTTTGGGATGGACTTTTGGGCTTAAAAATAGCAGTTTCCTTGTTTTTTCATTCTAATTTTGCAGGTGTCGTGTCCTGAACATGTCGCGGCCATGTCCAGCCGTGTCGGGGCGTGTTGAAAATTAAAAAATATAAATAATAAAATACTTGAGTGTCGGTGTTTGACACCGACACTTCGCCATCTTAGGAGTGTCAATGCTTTATAGCTCCCCATCCCCGTCCCCGCCCCATTCCCCATTTTAAGGAGTCGGGTCAGGGTCGGGGAATCCCCGTTCGGGAATCGGGTCCCCAGGGGGAAAAATTCCCACCATTAGTTTTTCTTTTAATTTTCTTTTATTTAGAATAACTATTTTTTTATATTTCTATTGAAATGATACACCTTTTAGGTATAAAGGCTAGTGGCACAGTTAGCTCAAACCCCGTGGGGAAGCAAGTTTCCATACAGAGAAACAGAAGAAGAGCTATGTAATAGAGAATTGTTGCAAAAACTCAGGAAGGAGCAAGTTTCGAACCCATAAGGGATAGGTACTCATAAAGGGAAACAAAATCTGCTTTCTCTATTGACATATAAGAGTCTCGACTTGAGCGTGACGCCTGCTCTAAGTCCTGTATTCTCCAACTAAATAAAATAACTGCTAGCTTTAACAATATTTCAAGACAAGCACTAAGCTAAAGCAAGAGATGCCACAAGAGAATGGAATAAGTAGGAGAATTGTAGCCGACCTCTTAAGTAACATAGCGCAACTCAACGAAAGGACATGATAATGTTTCCGTATTCAGATGTGAAATGAACGAAATGATCAGTGAGTTGGAGATTTTTTTAGATTGTTAGATCAAAACTACAAACTGAATCAAAATGAGTACTCATTGCTTTCAACTTAATAATAAAAAAATATTTTAACAGTTCTTTATTTTAAATTTAACTTAATAATGATCAGTGAGTAGGAGATTTTAGATTGTTAGCGCAATTCTACAAACTGATCAGTTAGTATTATTATTGTTTTATTTATTTAACTTAATAATAAAAAATATTTTAACATTTCTTTATTTTAAAATTTAATAAAAAGTTAAAGTTAATTATATTAAGAAATAAAATTTAAAAAAAATAAATAAATAAATAAAAACAAATGAAGAAAATATATATAAATATATTATAAAAACTATTAAAACAAATGAAGGCCAGATGTACGTTCCTTTTCTAATTCAATCACAAAATATAATGATGATATATTTAAGGGAAACAAAATGGAAAGAGATTGTTTCACCTTTGAATTTCGGTCAGATACTCCATCTATATCGAAGAAAAGGGCACTAGGGATGTGAGCAACCTATTAAAATTATAACCACACCAAGAACAGATACTTCACCACACAATATAAAATCTAGTTCACAACACATCTATAAATTGACTACCTGGTATTCATGAATAGGATTCCTCTGTTCATCTGGCATGTACCATGATGCATCTAACACCTGAAAACAAGCAGTTTAAAAGGTAGAACAGTTATAGAAATACAAAACATAGAGCTACGAGACTTACATGTCACAATTATTCTAGTCAAGATCAAGATATATTAATAAGAAATGAGCCAGAATATTCTTATATGAATCTGCAGAAATTAACGTCAAAGACATGGTCCCAAGGCAAAAGCAATATGTACTGCCTAGGTTCGGGCATAGTGAAAACTTGTTCAAGATAAAACATCAACCACAATCAATTACTTGATGGAGATAAGCGTACTGACTGAATTATGAATACTGCAAGTATTGGGGGACACAAGATATCGACACACCCTCACAGAGAAAAGAACTGGACGTATGAATATTGTAGGTTTTAAGAGCATCTAAATAACCAAGAGGACCAAGCAATTATCAAGCAAGTTTATTCAATGAAGTGTTGCTTCTCTCTAAGAAAAATAATTATAAGAATAGTTGAGGTGCACACAAGCTAGACCAAACAGTCATGGATTTTTATTTAAAAAAAAAAAAAAAGAAGAAGAAGAAGAAGAAAAAGAAAGGAATATATATCCAAGATAACAAACTACAATGTCAATCAAGAGTACTTTAAACACTCAATTTAAAGTACACGATAAATTATAGGTTAAAGTACCAATTTGGTCCCAGATCTTCTTGTTCCATTTCATTTTAGTTCATATATTTTTAATAAATCTTAAATTTAGTCCTTCAAAGTTAATTTTTATTGAAGTAGATTAAATAATGATAATAATTTATATGGAAGAAAAGACACTATGCAAATATATTTTCACAATCTATGAAGGGTATACTATTAGAGACTAAATATTTTGGGGAAAATCTTATAGGGACAAATCTTAAGATTTATTAAGTACTGGGTCTAAAATTGATCAGGGATCCAAATGGATGGAAACATGAAGTACAGGGGCCAAAATGGTACTTAAACCTAAATTATACGAATCCAATATACAACAATAGATAACAAGAAACCAAAGTTTACAAGCCTAGAATGAATTAAATCAAACAAGGCACAAAACTACTTCATCGCAATTAGCATATTGAACAGCATTTGTTAAAACAACCACTGGAGTAAAAACTACAGTTGAATTGAAACCAACAAGAGGGGATACCTTCAAGTCAGGCTCTTTGAGATTAGAATGGAGCCAATCAGGGGAAACAACAGGGTCATGCGTGGATAAGGATTTTGATGAAAAATGAGCTCTAGCCCCTGCTACAGATGAAGCCATGAAAGAAGAAAATCGCCGAGTCCGATTATATACACACGAGCTGAGTTAGCTTGAACGCGAAACAATTTCTTCTACAATACAGAAAAATCAAAACAGAGCAAATTCATAACCCTTTAACAGACCAAAAACCCAGATAGAAGATGAATTCAAAACAAACAAACGTTTCACTTACACTGAAGACGGAAGTAAGAATCTGGGTCTTGCCAGATGGAAATGATAGAGAATGAGCGAATCGATTAACCAAAAGGGTCGATGCCATCTACACGAAGAACATAGAAAAACTCGTAGCTTCGAGAAAATTGACCGATTTAAAGAGAAAAAAAGAACGAGTGTTTTTGCTATTGAAGTGCGATATATGATTACAGATAAAGGAAGAAAAGAACAAACTAAACAACAATTTACCGGCAAAATGTTGAACCGAATATAGAGAATCCGAAGAGAGTGATGGGCCGAGGTTGAGAACTTGAGAGTGAAAAATAGCGGCAAACGAGAGAGACCGAGTAAGAATTTGTGAATTGTCCCTAAAAACTATGCTCCAAGCGGAAATTTGTACATGTACTGATGATTTGACAATTTTCATGATTAAAGCCTCAAATCTATAATTCTTAAATACAATAAAATGTTGATTTTTTAAACTCTAAACTCCATTTCAACTATGATTACTTCTCTAGTTTTTCGACAGGATTTTGTTGAACGAAGTTTTTTCGAACGGGGATTCCAAGACAAGGCTTTTTCAAAATGTAATAGATTTTTCAAAACAGTGTTTCATTATTTTGAGTTTGTTTCATTATTTGTGCTGTGTTATTTCTGAAAAGGTAGGAATTGAACATTACGAAATTTTGTATTGGGAGAGAGAGCGAAAGATAGAATGAGAGTGAGAAAGAGCAAGAGTAAGAGAGAGAGCAAAATTAAAAGAGAGTGAGAGTACACTTCAATTGTTTGTATAACTTAATGATAAATGTTCTCTTGCTTTATAGAATGACAGAAAAGTGTCTTCTTATTTGATAGGGAGGTGATTGGGATGAGAATGAAAATTCGTATATTGGGGGGAGTTGACGGGAATCATTGTGCCTGTTACACTGAAGTATGAAGAACTTAAATCTCACATTTACAGGGTTACAAATGTCAGTTCTTCAAAGTTTGATCTTATAATGAGAGTTAAATATAAGCTTGAATATGAAGCCCCTCCACGATACATAAGGAAAGATGATGATGTTTTCTTCCTTCTTTTCCGAGAAGAGCTTAGTAGACTTCAGTTATCTGTAACGCTAAAATCGAATCAGGACGAAAATATTAGAATGGGGTTTGGAAATATGAGTTATGATGATACGACTGTGGACAGATAATACGAGGAATCATATTAATTTCATCGAGAAGATGATGATATTCCATTTATCTACTAGTACATTATCACTAGAAAAATTGAGTGGGAGATTATTGGTGATTTTATGGTAACCGTGAGATAAAAGGAAAAATGTTTTCCTAAATTTAGAAGATTTTGAAGAGAATTGTTATTCTCAGAAGTACTCACGGATTGTTGTCAAGTGAGAATGGTTTTACACGATAGTTCACTCAACTGATCGTAGCTAAACGATCGCGGATCCTTTGCTAATGATCTCGGAGCATTTGTTGTACGATTGAGCATTCGTCTACATGATAGATTTTTGTCATCTCCCACTTGCTCAATCGTTTACACAATTGTTATTCCTCCGGTCTCTTCTTCTAACCAAGTCCAAACAGAGCTCACACTTCTGCATTCTCACACAGAGAATACCAAGGTAGCCATTGTGGTGGTGTCTTACTCAACTTGACTAAGGTCGAGGTTTTTAGAGGTCGTTCATTGAGTTCGTGTTCGCTATGATCATGCTGTATTACGGTCGTTGTGTTCAAGCGTTCATGTATTGCTGTCTTGAAGACTGAATGAGCGTTCGTGATCGATGGAGTTTAAAGATGAGTCTTTAAAGGTATGTATAATCTTTCCCTTTATCTCATTGTTAAGCATGCTGTAATTTCGTATTGTGCATGGCTTGTAAGTTTTCGTCATTTGACTATAATTGTTATTATTCAATTTCGAATGGGATTTGGAATGATCATTCTGGTGCTCATGGAAATACTCATGTCTGATTTTCTTCAATAAACTGTAACCAAACTTACAAGATAACCAAGTAATTCAAGATACTTGAACTTCCCCTCTTGAGATCTCTTTCAAGCGACTAATTCACTCACCACAATATAGCCTACCTTCCTCATACCCCTAACCCTTATTTATAACCAAATTCCATAACAAACTCCCCTAATACCAATTGATTGGTAGGGTATCAAAACAAGACTACAACATATTGAAATATGAAAGGTAAAGAACTCACGAGATAAACCAAGTAATTTGAAGAACTTGGACCTTCTCTTTCTTAAAATCACTTGTGCCTTAAACCAATTGAATCAATGCCTGTTTACCCCCTTCGCCTCCCACCCTATTTATAACCTATCAATTCTCATAACACTCTAATATCATTCCTAACATTTTCACCCTTAAACTTGGAAGTATGTCAATTTTTACACTCAACTTTCTATTTCATCAAATGGGTACTTTGGCTTCAACCCATAATGACCTCGGTGAACAGCTCTAAGCACCTAAGTCCTTTACCACCAAGGCATCCCTTGGGGTTGAGAGTGAACAACTGAACATAAACAAAATAATCTTCATCCACATTTTATGATACTTTAAGGTCCTATAATTTTCGGATAAAGGAGACTTAAGGATCATCCGTACCCTATCCTCCAAAGGTAATTAAAGGATAAAATAGAGGTAGGAACATAGTTTGTTGAGGGGCAACCAACAAGAAATAATTTTGCTTGAGTTGTGAAAATAACCCTGAATTTTGTTATTCCCTTAACCCTTCGTAAATCTTTCAGATCTAACCTTAGCATGGAAATCCTCTAGAATTTCAAGCAAGACTAAGATAGTATGGTGGTGACCTAGAACAATATGGCAATCGAAATTTTCATTTAAAGTCACTATCACACCATTTCAAGTCTTAATTTTCATTCAAAAGTCTAAAAGATTTTACTGAAAGAGCAGTTTTGAAACAAAAGGCAATATTGTAACTTTCGAAAAATAAGGGTACTTTTGAAACGAAAGTCAAAGTTTAGGGGGTTTTTTTTTTCCTCCCAAAACGATTCAGCGCACAAGAAATCAACATTTGTTGGTGAAAGTCTTTTGGAATGGCCATCCTATACTCATTATCAAATTTGAATGGCTAAAACATTTATAGCATGGATATGACTTGTTGCACCTATTCATAAGCATCAGAATCCTTTGAAGATTGGTGGATGTCCTATTTCTCCTACCTTGTTATTCCTAAAAAAATGGATAACATTAAAAGTCACTAACTATGCAGAACAATTCAACTTCCTCCTCTTTCTTCTTCTAGTTAAAAAACACACAGATTTTTGTAGTTCCTCACTAATCCTTGTTAGAAATAACCCTTGCAAAAGAATATATTTAAATTTCTAGTAAACCAATTGAAGTGTCAATACTGAAATCGAAAAGAAAACTTAGAATCAACCAACAATAAACAAACTGATTATATGTCCAAATAGTGCAGAAGTTATTGAATATGGAGAAAACGAGTAACTCATTTGGACGGAGCCTGGATGCAGTCTGATTGAAGGAAGCATCAGCAAGAAGAAATTTTTTTGGGGGGGTGGCCGGGGGCGGAAATTGGGTTGCAGAAGATGACTGAACCAAGTACAAAGGGTAAAAGCAACACATTTCATTACTAACATTTCTTTTTCTTTCTTTAATTAATTTTGACAATTTCTTTACTTAATTATGTTGGGAAAAATTCCACAGAATAACCCAAAAATCAATTTTCTATGGATGACCTCTTTCTGAATTTTTTTTTTTAATTGTTGACCTCTTTGTCATGTGAAATACCAATTTTAGTCCTACTTTTTAAAATCAAACGATACAAGTCAGACGTCTATTCTATCGTTTTACTTAGGGATCATTCACATCCTTTCATATTCTCAAATTTTTTTGTTAGTTTTCTCTCAACTCTCATTTATCTTTGATCAACTCTACATTGCTTGCCGGTTGTTTCTACACATTTCCAACATTGTTCTCATGATTTAAAGGTATTTTACTTGTTTTCTTCCACGCACGTTGATTTTTACATTCAGCTGTAACAAAATGGTTTAGGGTTTGCTTATTCTAATGAAATTGATCGCTCATCACTTTATTAAATGATCCCTTTACTTTAATTAAATGATTCTCTGACTTTAATTAAACGATCGCCTAACAACGACTTAAACAATTGCCCAACAACTTAAACAATCACCCTACTTAGGTTAAATGATCATTTAATTTTTTGTGCAAACGATCATTTAGGATTTGGTAAACTATCGTTTAAGATTTATTAAACGATCTACTTATTGCTGCAATATATATATTTGTTACAGTTTACTAAGATGGTTGTCCCTGTTGATAAATATTTCTTTGCTACCGTCTCTTGCATGGTCCACAAAATGAATGATCTGATTAAGAAGAAACTTACCACAAAGCAAATAGTGATGTTTAGAAAAACATGCTTTAGTTCAATGTTGAATGTGGACCCTGTGTTTAATGGGCAGCTGTTCCACCATTTTTTGTTAAAGGACGTCAGTGATGAGAATCCAGATGTTATAAAACTTCAACATATTGGGGATGAAAGTAACATTCACCTAAGATGATTTTAATTTGATAACTAGGTTGTGGCCAACCGAAGAAACAATTGAAAGAGATATAAGAAATAAGAGACTATGACATTTATTGCTCGGACTAAAGGGCCCAAATGAGAAGAAGGAAAAACTTTACAAGGATATTAAGACCGCTTTTGAAAAACTCAGATTTACAAACGATGAAGATGTCGCGAAGGTTGCGTTAACATTATACATCAAAGTTGTGGTGATGGAAAAAGAGAAGAAGACACAATTCGATGTAAAGACATTTGGTATCGACGATGACACCAAAGTCTTCAGGCATTATGATTGGTCGACAGTCTTATTCGAATGTTTGTTGAATAGTATGAAGTGCATTTTACAGAGGAAGAAGGAGTCATATGATATAAAGAAAGCAGTATATCCCAAACACGTCACATACTATTACTTGCATTCTAGATATGTACTTTAAGTCTTCAGGAAGACATGAGCATTCAATGCCTTCTAAGATCTTGAGAGCGGAAATATCGGAAGTTTGCAAGGATTTGGCAAACTTGACAGTCGGTGATGTGTTTAATCAGCAACATGAATGCATTACCCAAGAACTGAATAAAATAAGACTGTTAGTTTAGCGTCTACGTGAGGTATGCAGTTGTTAAAATGTTCGAGTGATAAACAATCGCTTAGGATAAGTTAAATGATCGTTTAGGCATTGCAATATGATTATTTAGTATTTCTTAAACGATCGTTTAATTATTCCTAAATGATTGTTGGGAGTGATTCTTACTTACCTACTTCTTAAATTCCCTCAAAATTCTCATCTTTTGCTTGTGGTTTAAACTACGAGAAATTTCATCCCCCCTCTTATGCACAACTGGTTGTTTACGATTGTTGCCTTGAAACATGCACTTAGATTTTCCTTTTATTACGCCCCTACGGAGCTCAAAGGAGTTCGGTTGGATATTTGTGGAAGCTTATGAAAATCGGTTGGCATTCTTATTATGTGGGTTGAAAATTTGGTGATCCTTAAAGGTGGTTACACTTTATCAGTCGAAATTATGACTCAATGTAAGTTCTTTTATTGGGTATCTAATATATATGGAGCTATTGATTATAAGAGAGGATTTCTTTGGATGAATTCAAATATTGTTTTGAACTTTGGTATATTGGTGAGGACTTTAATATTTCTTGGTAGGCCCTATGAATGATACACTATTGGCATATCAAAAATAGGAATGCGTAAATTTAATATTATCATCTAAGTTACCGGCTTTTTGGGACTTCTTATATTATTGCAGGCCTTTTGGCAGTCTGGTTAGAAAAGAGTTGCTTCATTCCCTTATTTCTAATAGTTGGTATTTAGTTTTTTTTGGAAAATTCTCTTACAAGCTTCAAACGTATTACTTATCTCCTTCTATTTGTCCTTTGTGTTTGGCTATGCAACATCTGTTCTTCGATTGTTGTTTTGCTCACTCTTCTTGGTGACGACTATTCTATCCACATCGGTCAAAGCTCTATTATATGAGATTTAATTCAAAAGTTGAATGAACCAAAGGATTTTCATTTTATTGGTCTTATAGACTCTTCTTGATGTTCTTCATCCAAATTTTATGTTAATTATTCTATCAAAGACATTTGTTTGTATTCATATTTATTTTCTATATTAAATTTTTGTATTCTCTATTATCTTATTATTCTCCTTTGTTTTTTCATATCGTATATTTTTTTTATTGTTAGTCTCTTTACATTTCATCAAAGAAAAAATGTTTTCAACACCTCACATGATCATAAAAATACTTTTTATGGTCGTCAATTGGATAATTGGCTTTGCTTCAGTGGACAAGTCAGCTCTGGACTTCTTCTTATTCTTCTTCTTTTTATTTTTTCCTCTTCTTCTTCTTCTTCTTTAAGAATAAGAAATTACCCTCGAGTACATGCCAATTACCATGGTGTCTATTCTTTTCTCTCTGTTGATGGATTTCTCTCCGTACATCCCCTTTTCCATTCATCATTGTTTACTCTATTTTAGAGAACAACATGTCTCATTGTTTCTCCTTTCCCCTTCCTTTGCTATCAACAACAAGATCTTCATTGTTGTTATTGATCACGGTCTGTGCTATTGGGTTGTATGTCCTAAAACTCGTAGTTTGTAAAATTAAACATATTCTATTTGCAATAAAGAAGTTATTGAGGTTTATTCAATAAAACTGTTATTGAATATGTAAATTGCACTTATAAAAACTAAATCTAATAAACTAAGATCCATGACTATTACATGAGTACTTGGACTTTATGTGGAGACATAAGAGTGGATCAAGTTCGAGTAGATAGCCATAACGTTCTGTAGTATATGGATAAGGTTGGCTACCTTATTTTGGAAACACTATCGAATGCAGCCCACTTTGTATTTAGTACAAACGATGTGATCCTGGATTATTCATGTAGAGACGTGCGAGTGGGGACGTCCTATGCAAAGAGTTTGTATAAGACTAGATCGAGAAATAAGTCACTCTTACTTTATAACGTTGTTTACTATTTAAGACTGACTGTTTCAAAGCGATGATCTAAGTAACTTGACCTTAATCCTGTTTATTTAGGATCATCCTTAGATTTTCATGAGTAAGGGTTGACTCAACAACGCTGGCTCATTAAGCCTCCCATTTCGGGGATAAGACCGGGTAGATAGTTGGGGACATAGGGTGCAAGATAGAATTCACTCCTACCCACTTTTAGGGATAGTAGAGAGATCGTTCCCTTAAGTATTGACTCTGGGTCTTGAACAAGGGGCCTCACTCTCTCATTGGCCCAAGATAGACTCGGTTTGGTGATTGGATTATAAACCAATTATTCATTAGAGGATTAGTGGGACTTAAGGAGCAAGATATAATCTTGGAGGTAAAACAACTTTTGACCCAGCCGTTATTATGAACAATCGGTGAAGGGTTGACTTGCTAGTTATGGTTACATCGAGTGGACAGAAATATATCTACAGTGAGGAGAGTACAGCTACGAGCTTTAGTGGAGTGACCCGGTAGTTAACGAATGTTAATTAATTTGGTTTAAAGAGTTTAACTAATTAATCTCATATTGTAGGAGCTCATGATCGGTAGGTGCATTAGGTAAACTAGCTCACAAAATAGATTAAACCTTAGAATAGCGTGATGAGAGAATTTGAAACATTCAAATTCGAATTAAGGGAATTAGTAATTATCTACAATATAACTATACGTTTAATTATCGAAATAAACAAAATTGGAGAATTGGATAATATTTAAGTATGATTTAGATATTAATTACATGAATAGGAATTCATATTTGAAGAATTAGTGTTTAATTGATTTAATATTTGATATTAAATTAATTAAATGATTTAATTAATTATAAAAATTAATTTTGTTTAAAATGAATGAATTTTATATAATTTAATTATTGAATTAATATTTTCTAAAATTAATTTTTCATTTTAAATTTTGAAATTTAATTTAAAAAGGTGAAAATTTTAATTTTGTTCAATTTTAAATTAAAAATTTGTTGAGTGGATTTATCCCACTTCAACCTCTTATATCCCACCTCAAAATCCACTTACAATTGAATAACTTTGTGGCAATACCTTATGCAATATGATTGCATATAAGAGAGGATTAAAACAGATGAAGTTTGCTGAGAATTGGGTGTGGTTGCATGCTAAAATTATGAAGAAGAAAGGTTATTCTTTATATGCTACACCCAAACTAAAATCCTCCTTTATTCCCTTAAAATTCTACTCATTTTGGATCACAGAATCCAATCTAAGATCCTCGAGGATAATAGGGAAGATCAAGTGGTGGTCTACAATTTGTTAGTGAAGAAATTTGAGCTGGAATTTAAGGAGCGAGGAGTTCAACAGAGGTGTGAATTTAAGAAACCCTACTTATATTTTTATTTGATCTTGCATGTTTTTCTTTGCTAAAATTTATATAATTAGAGTGCTTAAGATCCTAATTTCTTCCGCATGTTGAATGTCACCACCATTAGTGTGATTTAAGCACTTAATTCACACTAATTTTAGCTTGTGGGTGACTTTCATAGGTTGTATGAAAATGAGTGTTGATATGGATAATTTCAGTTTTGGCATTAGATTTCTCTTCAATTCAATGTTAATTATTGTAATTGGCTCTTTGTTTATGGGTCTTAGTATGTGATTAAGTGTCTGTAAATTTGATAGAGTCAATAGAGTTGCAATTAGGTTGTAATTGAAGAAAAATCGAAGCAAGTTCAACAGTTGGTAGCAACAGAAGAAGCTATTGGCTTGCAGCGTTGCAACACTACCATTGGAGTGTTGTAACGCTATTCTTCAGCCAACCCAAAAATGAAGCAAATTCCCATGGCATTGCAACACTGGGATGAAACGTTGTAACGCTGTTCATCCCAGCCCAGAAGCCACACGCACAAATGGACTAGTTCAACCGGTTTGGGTCAAGGAGGCTCAATGTAACCACTTTTAGACCGATTCAGCCCATTTTGTAGCCCTAGAGATTCGATTCGGGTGGTTTGGGACCGATTTGGGTTTGTTTGCCTTTTTAGCCCCTTTTTAATTATTATTGTAATAATTTTGGTTGTATGTTTGTTCAAGATGCCAAAACTGGTCTATATCCGTGTGTATTTAATTATTTATGCATTATGAATGTATGTTATAATTAAATAAATCTTGTACGTGCATATAGTATGCCATGTAGATTTAAAATTCTGCCATAGGACAATTTAACTTAACCCTAATAGGATGATTTCGGTTTTTTCTAATCTCAAATAAGCTAGATCAAATTGTATCTTATGTTATTTTATCTTTATTTTTGACTCTATTCTATCATATTGAAATTCACCCATAACATTTAAAATTCTTATCTTAGTTGATGAAATTATATATATAAAAGAAGAAGAATAATAAATTTATAAAGTTTTGAAACTTAAACTTTAGGAGACTTGTAGTTGCCCAAAACAAATATAGAGTGATAAAAAAGGAGATACTGTCTTGGACTAAGAAGTCTTGAGCTCAATCCAGAGTGGTCAACTACTTAGAACTTATGAGTTTTCTTGGCACCCAAATGTTATAGGGATAAACAGGTTGTCTCGTAAAAATAGTCGAGGTGTGCATAAGCTGTCTCATGGATAACAAAAAAAAAAAAAAAAGTGATACATCAATCTCAAACATAACTCGAGTAATCTTTGATTACTTTTATTTTAAATCTTTGGGAGGGTAGGGAAAAATGGATGAATAATTGACTTTTTTTATTATACTTTTATTTTTTTCTATCTAAAGGAAAAAAAAAATCTTACTTTGAAATGTTCTTCTAGATCATTATTTATTTAGAGTAATATTTGGCTATAGCTTAGACTATACCAATCTCTATGCCTTCGGTCACAAAAGGAAAAAAAATATTTAAAAAAATACATTTTCTAGAAAAAAATTGTCATGTGACAACTTGTGACTGGAAAATTGTCAGAAATAACCTAAAAAAGTTTTTATCCTTCAAAACTAGCACCCTTTTAGAAAACTAGTTGAAATAGTTTATGTTGGTCCATTATGACCAAGATTGACCATTGAGATTTCAATAAAAAAAATAAATAAATAAAAATTAACCTTTTCATCTTATATCCAAACTATCGATTCACTTTCTCGATGGAATATAAGTCAAGATGAAGATTGATGTCGTATATCTTTTTCCAAATCCTACTTATTTTTTTTCCTCAAAGTTTGATCTTTCTCAAAATTTGAAAATCACCCCGAGATACATATGGAAAATCTAAATCCATTTGAAAATTCAGATAATTATGGAAACGGAAATTTGGAGTAAGATTTGAAAGATTAATTTGATATATGATGTTGGATATTTATAGTGAAAGAAAATGAAACTTTTATGAATATTTGAAACATAAAAATGAATTCAGTTGTGTAAATTAAATTTATGGTTGAAAACTTCAAATTGGATTGAAACCATCAAATTAAGATGATGTTTTATGTACAAATTTAACATGCATATAAAAGTGAAATTTGTAGTTTCTTCAATTTGAATGAGTTATGTTTGATTTTGGTCACGTAACAATTCAATTGAGTTAAATTTGATAAATGTTTCAATTTTTGTATTTATTTGATTTGAAGAGTTACTAAGTGGCTAGCCTGTAAATAGCAACTTGGTCTCCATTTGTAGTATTCCACTCCAAATTGAAAACTTCTCTCATTTCTTTCTTTCTTTTCATCTTGAGTTGAGAGCAAGTATCCAAGAGTTCTTCTAGATCTGATTAGTTCGAGATTGCAGTTTTACTGGACTTAGTCGTTATATCCTACTGAGACGATAGTTGCAGTCTGCTTGCAACTCGTGTAGAGCGAATAATTGTCTTTAGGACAACGATTATAAAAACAAGCATGCCTCGACTACCTATTGACATCTCCATAATATTTTGAGGTTCTTATGAGACGATCATTGTATCATACTGAGATAATCGTTATAGTCTGCTTGCAGCCCTTGCAGAGCGAATAATTGTCTTGAGGAGAATAATTATTAGAAATAGCATACCTTGACTACCTATTGACATCTCGATAATATCTTGAGGCTCTTAGTTATTTCAATTCATAAACGCCCTTATTATACTATTTGGCTTATTTTTTAGTTTCAACATTATTATTATATACATTGTGTGTATTGTATCTAGTTGAGGTATAATCAGTTTGCTAGTGTATTTAGTTCTTATATATATCATTTTTTTCCAAAATAAAATTTGGTAAATATAACTGAATTTGGAGAAAATTTGAAAATATGTAAGCTTTTGTATAAGATTTAAAAAATTACATCATATTTGAAAAAATTATGTAGAGTCATGATGTTCATTCTACAAAATTTCACCAAGAAAACTCAAAACCATTGATAGGTTGGATATAAGATGAGAAAGTTAATTTTTTTATTTAAATCTCAGTGGTCGATCTCAATCAGAAAGGACTAAAAAAAACTATTTCAATGAATTTTCTAAAAGAGTGCTAGTTATGAAAAATGAAAACAATGACTAACAATTTTTTCCTATAATTGAACACTTGGGTGAGTTGCACATAGAGAAATCTTCCCCATCTCCATCCTTGCCGCCTATTTCAATCCCTATTCTCACGAAATTTTGTGGGGATCGAGGTGGGGATCCCGGGGAATTCATAGGGATCAAGTTCCCATGGGAAAAAATTCTCAATTTTAATTTTTTTTTAACAACTTTAAAATTATTTATGTTGAACCTTAATGAAAATTTATTAGTTAAATGGGTCATTTTCAATGCATTATTTTTAAAGAAAAATTTATAATAATAAAAATAATAATATTTTATGTACAAAGATAAATTTAAAAATTTAATCCCACAACTTTTCAATTTTAAATACTACAAATCTAACTTTCTACTTAAATATTCTAACATTTATGGTCACAAAAGCAATAAAATTTTAAATATTAAAAACATGTATCTTAAAAATGTACTAAAATATGAAAAAGTTGAGATGAAAGGTAGAAAATAAGTAATCGTTGATGTTATGATTTGTGTGCGTACGTGCATGAATTATGGATATATGTGTTATTATATATGTGTCATATGTGTTAATTTAGTATATATATTCATTGAGGTAGAGAATCGGGGTAGGGACAGGGTCGGGAATGTAATTTCCATCCCCGTCCCCGTTTAGTCAATGGAGAAAAAAATCCTCCTCACTTTCTCCTCCATTTCTCGTCTAATCGAAGATTTTCCTGTTCGGGATGGATCTCCTCAGAACTTCGACCTTGCAGATTAAATGGCATCTCTAACTGCATTTGTGCAACTCAAGATGTACCATATTTTTTAAAAAATTTATTTATGCCCTCTTCTATGGCAGTTGTTGTTGACTTTGAAAACAGTCACCATTCACTTCACCTTTAAATGCGACTAACTATTCCTTCTTTTTATTGAGGTTTGTGCACTTTATTTATTTATTTTTATTTTATTTTTATGGGTAGTTGTTGACTTTGAAGTTTAAACATGCGTACTATTCTTTTTAGCTTTCATTTAAATGAGGCCTACAACATTTTTGGAACAATTTAAACGCTAAATTTTAATGTGATCATTATTTTGTTATGTAAGACTTAATATAATGATGACGTTGAAGTGATACTCCTTTGATGCTAAAATTGTTTGGAATAATATAATTTAATTGACATAAAATATGTAATAACGATTAAAAGATTAAAAATTCGAATCTCTCCCAACATATATAGTTGGACTAGACTAGAAAAAATCGAAACAAACTTTATTAATTTTGCATATTAAAAATTTAATACAAATATTTAATATAGTTTAAGTGGTTATTAAGTGTCCATTTTATTGTACGTTGGAATTTCTTTTTCCCCTATAAAATCTTAAAAAGAAAAAAAAACTGGAGTTTATGGAGTTCATTAAAAAGAATCTTTTCTATTAAAGTAGACAAGGATAATTTTTCGATGTTATGAACATTGTAATTATTTGTTATCTCATAGACATAAGAACCATATATTTGTTTGAATAAACTTTAATTTGTTTTCTAAGTTCAATCACTATATGAGAAATCGAATCATTCCATTTTTTTTAATGATAATTAAAACTATTATCTACTGAGCTATGTTCAGTAACTTAATTATTAAAATACTTTTGAAATTTTTAGTTGGGCTATTTTCAAATATAGTATAATTGACCAAAATGTTTATAAGTATAAAAAAATATCAATATTTATGTAATAGGTATTGATAGACTATTATTATCTATCACTGATAGATATTGATTGATATTTACTTTCTATCATTAATAGACATTGATAATTTACTATATTTAAAAATATTTCCAGCAGATTTGTCATTTAAAATAATTATTCTTTTTAGATTTGTACTCGAAAACCAATTTTCTTTGCTCGACAATCTCATTTGAAAAATATTCTTAGCTTCAATTAAACCTCAAGAACTATGAAAAATAGTTTTGTATATTACAAAATTTAAATTTTTTTAGTATATATTACGATATAGTGTTTGATGTAAAAAGATTATTTAACAACATAATTTAGTAGCTTCTCATTCATCCATTGCCTCTTGAAATATATTCTTAAATGTATCAAAAAATCGAAATAAAATATCAAATTGTTGAAAAGATTAACAAAATTCTCTTACAATATGACTTAAGCTGATTTTTTAAATTTATGGCAAGATGACTAAAAGTAAATTACCTAAAAATTTAAGGTCTGACTAGACAAATAACAAAATTTAAGTTTTCACTTGGAAAAATAGTAATAACATTTTAAAATTATAAAAATAGCAAAACGGATTATAATATTAGAAAGTAACGATTAACAATTGTCAAAACTACCCCACATGGAATTCTAAAAGTTAAGGGTTTCAAAATCGCTTGAAAATAACAAATACGCTCTACCTAGACAACTATCGCACGGCAAACAATGCATTCTAACAAAGTGTCTAATCTACCCTTACACGGTAATCAATGAATTTCAACAACTCATATTCATTTAAACCAAAACTCCAACCAAACATTATGCCCTAAAATCGTTCAACAGAAGAAATAGGTTGATCCTCTCGACAACTTCAAGGGAAGAAAGACCTTCTTGATAGCTTCCAACGACAAACCTTCTCAACACCTCTTCGACTTTTGCACGAAATCGAATATTTTTCCACAAGTATTGAATCTTAACACTTGCTTCTAGTCCTTTTAAGCCCTTCCTTTACTGATTTCCAAACTTTCGACATCGAAGCCCCTTCTTTACTGATTCGAGTGAGGGAGGAAGATCAAGTCTCAAATCTACTTTCTTCTAGTCCATGCATTGCGATTCCCAATCTTTCTTCTAGTCCATACATTGCAATCTGGTCTAACTCTCGTTTGCATGTTGAAGACATGAAAAAAATGTTGAATGAAACTGTTTATAATATATAAATATTACATTATTTTTTCAAAAATAAATAAAGATTTAACAATTGGTATTTTAAATATAAGAACGTGGTTTCATTTTTAAGTATTTAGATTCAAATCTTTTGGGAAATAAAATCTCACCGTCTTTTTAGGACTTGTAAACAGAAATGCATTATAGTTGTGTTTATATAATAGGAATGTATAAAACTAATATGTTTACGATTAATCAAATATTTCAAGTTATGAAAAAAGAGAAAATTGAAGGAAGAAGCAGAGCCAACGAAAGATTAAGAGTAGCTGGAATAAATGGTGGAAAAAAACAAACAACCAAAGGGCCAATAGTTCTCAACAATGATGACGAAGTATGTTTTTATTTTTATTTTCAAGGAGTTGTGAACATCAAATTTTGATCAGGTATGTAAAATAGGAACTCCAATAACTAGCAACAAACAAAAGCGGGAGGCTTCTACATTAGAGGTTAAAGTTCAAGCAAACAAACCAAGGACAAAGAGTAAGGTCAGGACTATTTGATTCAAGATTATATGTTAAGGGTTGAAGATCTTATAGATCTAAATTGTGATACAGACTGCGAAAAAAACAACTGAATCAAAAAAGAAAGGGAGAAAGGACGTAGTAAAGAAGAGCAGCATGAACTACATGAGGGAAAGGTATGATAATGTAGATTTTATGAAATTATCTATTAATTACAGTGTATTTATTAAAGTATTTACATAATATAATTAATAAAAAATGAAATAGGATGAACAAGATAATAATGAGTATGAAGAGGAAGAAGAGAACCTTGAAGAGACATATGAAAACGTGTAAGATGAAAGCAAAGACAATGAAGAAGAGAAGTTGCAAAGTCATGGGGAAACAATACTCTCAGAAAAAAGATCATCTAGTGGACAGTTAGACAATAGGATGGAAACAAAGAAAGGAAAAAAGGTAATCGTTTATGGAATGGATATGTATGAGGTATTTTTAGTTAAATATTTACTGGTAGTTGTAAATATTATGTAATAAACAGGTCAGACATGAAGAGAATCGATGAAGTTTCGCAGCGAAAGAGGATCGGTCCCAATTTTATTTTTTTTTTTCACAGAATCCCAATTTACATATCAATCAAATTATGCATAATCAATAAATTTACTGCTTGGAGAGAATTAGAATTAGGGTTTAAAGAAACTTACCTGCCCAATAATTCTTCATGTATTCCCTTGATCCCGATCACGAATCCTTCGTTCTGGGTTTCAATCTAAAAAAATACGGAAACCCAAATTAAGATACCACCACTTGAGAACCTTCTGTATTCTATTGGAATTGAGAATTAGCAGAAATGGTGGGCTCTGCTAGGTTATTTGGGAAGAGGGGGGAAAGGATCTAAGAGAGGAAGAAAAAAATCTTCATTTTCTTCTGTGTATGTTTCTTGTGAATCCCAGAGCAAATTACTCCTACCATCAGAGAATTGAGGAAGAAAATGACAAAACCAACACTCATCCTTACATTCTGGTTAAGAGAATTAATGGGAGGGAGTTGTAACTCTCTCCCTTTAATTAAATTAAAATTAAAATTAATTAAATTAAATTAATAATTATATATATATATATATATATATATATATAAAATAACTAATTATATGTATATATAACTATATTTTATATTAAATATAACACATAACCTATTGTATCAAATACAATATAATCTATAGTTTTATTTCTCTCACTTAATTATGAGTTTTTAATATAAATCACATTTATACTAAATTCAATTATATGAATCTCATCCATATAATAAATATTTAAATCATATTCAAATATTTAATTCCTCTCAAATAAACTTTATAATGTATCAAATACATTTCATTAATTATATCACATATAATTAATTAAATTAGTTAAATCATATATAATTAATTCCCCCAATTAATTTGTACAATTCAAATTAATCCGAAAATAATTCTCGATAAATCCCTGTTGAGTTACAGAGGGGACTTTATGGACCTGTAGATTGAAGTTCCAATGGTACTTGGATAATTAATTAAACTCTTTAATTAAATTTACCTAACATCTATTAACTGTTGGCCACTCTACTAAATACCGACAACTGCACTTTTCGCACTACAAATATATTTATATATCCATTGGATATAAGCAGTCAATAGCACGATGACCCTTCACAAGTTGCTTGTAAGTATAGTTAAGCCAAAATTATCATTTTGCCCTTGTAGTTACATCTAAATCCTTACATACCATTGATCCCTCTAATGAACAATAAGTCATAGTCTAAATATGACCAAATCCCTCTCGGGTCGAGAGAGGGTGTGGTTACATTGTTCAAGTCCTAAAATCAGCCCTTAAGTGAATAATTTATCTACTTACCCTGATATCAAAGAATGAGTGAATTCCGTCTTGTGTAGCTGTGTTCCCAACTTTCCAATCAGACGAATCCCCAAAATGGTAGGTATGTAGGGTTGGCAAACTGACCACTCTCACCCATACAAATCAAAGGATGACCTTCATAGGCAGGAGTTCACAACTCAATTAGGATTCAGGTCATGTCACCTATGATCATCATGGTGAAATATAAATCTTTATTATTGACGGCGTTATATAATGAGACTAGTCATTTCGTGGTCCGGTCTTATAAAAATTCTTTGTATAGGATATCCCCGCTCACATATCTCCATGTGAATAATCAGGATCAGATAATTTTTAGCACTTTACAATACTTGTAACATCTATAAAGCGAGCTGTATCCATATTGTCACCAGGATAAGGTACCCAGCTTTATCCATCTACTACAAACTATTTAGGTTATCATTTAAACATGATCCCCCATATGTCTCTACATATATGTTTAAATTACATAAAATAACCTAGGATCTTAGTTTATTGGATTGAGTGTATGCTCATAAAATAAAAATTATTTTATTAATAATAATTTGTTTATACAATGTTTACAAACTATGAGAATACAAGAGAGATTTAGGACACCAATCCCAACAAAATAAGGGAAAATGCAAAGTAACAACATGTCAAAAGAGAAAAACAATCGAAATGATAGATACACGTGAGGTATTTTTACTTAAATACTCTGTAATTATATTTACTATTAGCATATTATTAAGCTTCTGTTTACGGTCTATTTCAAATGTGTGAGGACTGTTTGTATATGATGGATAGTGCAAGGAGAAATGAGCCACTGGAAATAAACTTGTAAAAAAAGACTTCTGTAATTGACAAAATTAAGGAAAATTTAAATGAGGAGTTATATGAGAGATTTAGAGAAACTATTTTTGGCATTTCCTTGATTTTTCTATTACAAACCAATCTCCCCAACTGTTGTTACACCTAATATAAAGATAGTGTAAACCAAAGTCACCATCTTAGTTGAATTTCTTCGTAGGGGGTCAAGTACTGAAATTTGGTTTGAGAGAGTTTGCATTGATAACTAGTCTAAGTTGTGGTGAATTGTCAATCATTGATAAAAGTAAGATAAAAGGAGGAGGTAATATAAGAAAAATGCACTTCGAACATATGAAAACTGTGACTAGGTATTTCTTTAACATAACTTTTAATGTTATCAAGGCAAGATGTGAAAATGACAGGATAAAAAGGGCGAAGTTGTATTTCTTGGAAAGTTTTCTTCTCTTGAAACAAGATTTAGCGAATCTGAATATAGATCACACACTAATGATTGATGACAATGACCTCTTTTATAACTACCTATAAAGCAATACACAACAAAGGTAAATCAGGAATATCAATGGGGGGATTTATATTCCCAGTCTTAGCATGGGTATACGAGGTCATACCCACCTTGAGCTCGTAAAAAAATTTCTTTGCTAGGAAGGTTACTAACAATGTTCAAAGAATAGTAAATTGGGCTGCAGACAATCAACCCAAATGGAAGGATCTCGAGAAAAGAGTATTTGATTCAAAAGAGGTATAAACATCTATACAAACAAAATAGACATATGGTCTTAAATTCTAAACTATAAACTAACATCTTATTTCCTTGTTTACTTGACAGCTTGAAATTTATCTATTACTTGCAACCCCACAGGAAATGACTATAGCATATTTTCCCCCATTCATCGAGGAGGAAAAAAGGGTCCTGCAAGAGGTCGAAGAAGAACTGAGTAGATATAGGCTGAGAGAGAGTGGTTAAACTATCCTTGAATAGGACCTGGTTTAACATTTGACAAAGATGAAATGAAACAAAGATTTGAAGGAATAGAGAAGAATGGATGAAAATTTTGAAGCCATGAAGATTATTCAGCAAAGGTTGACGAAGAAGGTAGATGCTTTGGTGGAATCATTAAACAAACTAATTGACTACATGAAGACTCATCGACTGGTCAATCATATGCATCGACAAGCAATGTTCATGGTATGTAAACTAACTACACTGTATTTATTGTATTTCATAGTAAAAATCTATTATGAATTATATGGAAGTAGCCTGCATCCCAGTTCGAAAAAAAACTAGATGGTATTGAGAAAGAACATGAAGAGAAAGAAGAAAAGAAGGAATTAGTTGATGCTTCTGATGCTCCCACAATAGTTCGAAAAAAAGATGATGGAAAGGACGAAGAAGGCCTAGGAAACAAGGATTATGGATCGAAAATACCATCAGTAGTACACAAAGAAACATGCCATGGAGATAAAAACAAGGAGTTTGAAGAAACAAGAAGTAAAAAACCAGAGGTCAAGGTGAGTTGATATAAGCGTGTTACAAATTGTTTATGATTGGACAATCAAGACTTTGATGAAGAAATCAACGAAGTGATTCGATCAATTGATGAAAGAGAGATTTATAAGAAGTTGGAGAACAAGCGAAAGACAAATATTGGTATGTTTCTTCAAAACTGTAAAAAATTTAAATATTATTTTTTAACTCCATATTAAATAAATTATTTGGATTTTTTAACGTGTTATAACAGAATAACACTCCTAAAACTTCAACAACTAAGATTCTTGAAAAGATACAATTATTGTGGTACACGGGTCAACACCAACAACAAAAAAAGCAAGAGGTAAACTAAAACTAATGTGGATCTTAAACTTATAATGTATATATATACATATCTATAACAAATGTTGTTTCTTGAATAACTAATAAAATGTCAAAAGGAAGTTAGACATGACTGATAAGCTATACAACATTGATGAAAATAACCCTGCTACAAGGATCATACTCAAATATGTAAGAACAACTGATCTTGTAAGTTTGATCACTATTAGAATTTGTCGAGTCCTAACAATGACTAATTGTTTATTAAATGCTATTAGTTAAATGCAACTAAACAAGAGTTGATCATGAGGGCTAACCAAGAGAAGGCAAGAAAAGCAACGCAATGGGAACTAAAAAGGCAACTGCTAAAAGTGAATGATGTGAATCCACCAATGACAGATATATAGATAGATGAAATAAGAGGGATAATAAGAAAACCTCAAACCATGGATGAAAATACCCCCTTGGATGGGCCATCATTTGACTTGCACTTAAGTCAACCTGAACTTGCAATAAATGAACCAAGTGATTTTGAATTTTTATGTCATTCCCATTTTGGATTTTGATAGTAGAATACATTTAGATTTTGTGCAGCTATTTGGGCCAATTTTATAATCTTGTTTTGGTATATATTTTAAACTTTATAACTTTTTAGTAGAATTGGTTTCTGCATGGAACGAAAGGAATGTGTTGATATAGTTTATGTTTTGGTATACAATTTAACTATGTTGGGTTTTTAAAATAGAATAGATTTGGATTTAGTGCAGCTGTTTTGTACGAGTTTATATTCCTATTTTAGTATAACATAAACGTATTTATAATATACCATGTATTCCATTATTCCCATTCCATATGGGTATATGATGTCTGCATTCTAAAGTGTCCCAACTCATGGAACAATTTATCTGACCAACCCTATACTAAATAAACTCAATAAAATGGACTTATTAAAGTCTCAATCATCCAAAAGGCATATACATAAATTATTTATAATTTTAGGTGAATTGAACTTTTCACATTGCACATACATAAAGTTTAATAACAACAAACACACTATAATTATAAAGCATGTAGCTCAATTTCCAATTCCATTAACATAAATGAACAAGGAATGTATCAAGTGATTTGGACTTGTTATATCATTACTGTTTTGGTATACAATTTAAATATTTTGGATTGATTTCACAAACACATTGTAATTCTAAAACATTTTGGTCAATTTCCCATTATGAATAATTCAAATGACTGAACAGCCAACATAAATTAGTAATATTTAACTTTCAATTCCATGTATAATCATTGTTATATAATTATTGTTTTGGTATACAATTTGAATTTTGGATTTATTTCACAAACACACTGTAATTCTAAAACATTCAGCTCAATTACCCATTATAAATAATAAAAATGACTGAACAACCAACATAAATTAGTAATATTTAACTTTCAATTCCATGTACCATTATATTATTTAGATGAATATATATATTGAGTATAATTATAACCAAAAGTAAGATAGATAACAAACCACAATATCAATGCAAATGATAATTCCTTTCATAAAAGCCAGTAAGTTTGAACATTAAAGAAATGTTTGAAGAAGGAAACAAACTGCAAATTAAAGAAAAACAATATTAAAAAATATAACACTATAAGTGCATTCAATGACGTATGGGATCCTTACAAGACCTATAATTATGACCCCTCTACCACACCGACTACAATAGACTGTAGCTTTATTTTCTAAACAAGATGTGATTCTTTTTTTTTAGGCCTCCCAACTGGAGTTTGACATTAGGAGGAAGAACTGAATCATTGCCAACTGCATGAATTGCAGTAAATTGTTGAACATTTGCCAAAAGGTCCCAATGCCAACATGAGCAAGTATGATTCACAATTTTCACAACAAATTGGTTGGTGCGATCATGCAGTTCAAATTCATACTGGTTAATGGGGTATTACTGCAAAAAATAATAATAATAATAATAATAATAATAATAATAATAATAGTAATAGTAATAAACTTATATTTACACCATGTTGTCTTCTCATATAGCTTATAACATCACAAGGCTGACATGGGACTTTGCCATTCATTTTAAAAATTAACTTTGTACACTCAGCAACAATCCAAGATGTTGCTTGTCAATGATTATTTTTAACAATGTCAATATAACATTAATGGATATCGATATATTTTTGAACCATCCACACACCACCCCCTTTATATACAGATGCACGTAGATACCGCCCACTAGACAGATTCTTGCAACAAATTTCAAATGAAGTTTTGTTTGACCTAGTAGTAGTAAGTTCAAAATTGTTTTTAAGAGCAAGCACATAAACTGCTTTCTTCAATACAGACTTGCTCCTAAAAAGGAATACTAATTTGAAAGGACTCAGAATCTTGAAAATCAACGATTTCAGTGTTGCCTTCAGAAGATTGGGAAGAATGATCAATATCTACTAATTCATTATTCAAATACAGTTTATTTCCAGTGTTTGGGGCAACAAATGAGACATGGTCAACCACTATAGATAAATAAATTTGGGGGACTCTGATAAAGTTGACATCAACTACAAAATATCTTTATCTTCAACAATCCTAATAAGATTCTAATTGACAAAACCAATTCGGTACATTATCAAACGAGATATAGTTAACTTACTTGAGGGAAAAAGTTTACCTTGGATATATTCCACAAATTGTTGGAACGATAAATTTGATGGAATATGTGCATCAAAATTGCGAAAATCATGGTAATGAGAATTCTCATCCCATCGGCCGTAAAAAAGGAGTCTAATATGTTGTAAAGCCATAGCAAAAACAGTAGCTTGTGAAAGAAACCACAACAAAACCTAAATCGATAAACATTTTGTGTAAGTAACAAAAGTTATAACCACGATAGAGACATTTCTTTTTTCCAAATCATTAAAATAATAACAAAAACAGTATATAAAATAATTTAATCCTTCAAGGATATGAGAAATATACAATTAATTTATTAAGAATATATGTATAAAATTATGAAAAAAAAAAATTCAAAGATTTGAATAAAATCGAATATGTAAAAAGTAATGAAAAACAATTCAAAGATTTGAATAAATTTGAAATTTTATTAGATAAAATAAAATTTGATAACATATATTCTTAAACTATAAACTTGGTAGAAAAAATTGGATATTTAGTTAAGACGAGACTAATTCGAAAAATGGTTAAACAGAATCTAAATTAATAATAAAATATATAGATTACGTTAACTACAGAAGAAAAATCAGTAGGACAGTTGCTCATATATGATTCTACACTTACATGTATTTGTAGTTTTATCAATCACTTACGAACCAAACAAGGGCAAATCAGAGATTTAGAAATTTGTGGTTATGTGCATGTCACGTGAGTTGCTATAAATCTTATTACTTGGCGGTTTTTCCATTTTTCAGAACGAAACCTTAAATTTTGCTGTACGCTCCAATTTTCCAAAATTTGACCGCTTTGGGTGTTTGGTAAGTTTGATTATAGACCATATTAAAATTACTTTCTAAGATTTGTTCTCTACTAATTCTTAAATGTAAATTTTTGTAAAAATGAGTGGTTACCCGTTTGCTAACAAGTTAAAAATGTTTAATTCTATTTTCATGAATTAAATGTTGTTTTGAAATTTAGCAAAATGAGCTAACTTATTTATAAATATAGTAAAATTTTACTTTCTATCAGTAATAGATCGTGATAGACCCAGATAGACATCTATAAGTGTCTATCATTAAAGTAATAAATGTCTATCTGGGTCTATCATGGTTTATTATTGATAGAAAGTAAAATTTTGCTATATTTATAAATATTTTCAATAATGTTGATATTTAAAACAATTTTTTTAAATTAAAATTAATTTTATATGTTTAGTATATTTCTCCAACAATTAAATTTTATATTCTAAAATTTTAAATTGTTTAGTTCTACAACACCATTAAAAAAATCGCACCTATTTCTCTTATATTGAATAAAAAATTTTATGCCTAACAAATAATCTAGAGCAACAAAAACATAAATTTAAGTTCAAAGCAAATATGATATAAAATTTTAAATAATTACTTAAAAATATAAATTAGCAAATAAAATTATGAATTTTAATAGTAAGTCTAATCTTGTCCTTGTTTTTAATCCCAACGATTTAGCCTTTTTTATCAAACACTTTCCACCTATTTTTCATGATTTTTGAAATTTACCTAACATTATTTTTCTTTTTCTTTTTTTCCTTTTTTAAAAAAAAATTTCAACTATTTTCTAAAAATACAAATGCAAACTTCAACTAAACCTTAATGTGATACCTTTTTTTTAATACAAAGAGATAGGAGATTTCAACCACTTACATCTTAATTAATGTTAACATATTATGGACGGAGTTAATACAGGCACAGGGGCTCAAGTTCTCCCTCAACTTTATGCTATTTATATATATAACTGACTTAGTATCAATACTATTAGTTAATCTAGTAGTAAATTTGTCTTCTTGGTCCATCTAGACCAATTTTAAGTCTCACTCTTTATATTTGTATTTTAATATTATTTTTACTGAATTATAAAATTCCGTCAACAAAATTTTTGAATCTATTATTGAATACATCTATATATTTATTGAACTATATTCATTTTGACGTTAATATGCTGATGGTCTACTCACCTTATATTGCTTTATTTTGAATTTTCAAATCAATAGAATTTTCAACCCATGATGGGTTCAAAGATATGATCAATAATCTCTCACCAACCCAACATTTGTCATCCATTTTGACAAAATGGCTACATATTCATGGTGGTGGGAGTTACATTATTTATCTATTGGGGCCAAGTGGGTTATTGGAGTCCACTTTAAGTCTAATTCTCCATTCCTTTTAAATTGAATATCAGTAAAGTGTTAGAATTAGAGTCAATAGATTGAGAAAAAAAAAAAAACAGTTGTAGAATTGAAGGCCTAATTTTCAGCATAGTTTAAACATCTGGTTAAATTTACTTTTATTACTTTTTAAATTACTTTTAATCCTTTAAAATCAATTTTAATAATATAAAAATTATATTTAAAAATATATTAAACATTTAATTATTTTTTAGTGATTAACAGTATATTTCGAAATAATTTTTAACCATTTGAAATCACTCCCAAATATAAATATGATTGCATTTTTTCTTATATACAATGGATGGCTTCCATTCTAAGTCTATAATTTTTTTTATGTTGCGGTTCAAATACAAAAAAGTCTAGATACATTTTTTATAAACCTATTCAGCTAAATTACTAGAAAATATAGTTCACATAATACATGAATCCTTTATTTTCTCTTTTAATTTTTTGCACGACTTTTATTTTAGTACAATAACAATTGGGAGTTGAGGGATTCAAACCTTTCACTTCTGGGATAAAAAGTTATGTCATTACTGTTGAGTTAAGCTCGCTTTGGTATTTTTGTTCGACTTTTTTTATCAGCTTCATACCCCATAATATATTAAGCTACATTTATTTAATTCACTATTTAATAAAGAGTCAAATATCCAACATTCCGTTCAAATTGCCATCTCAAATATTAAAAAAAAAAACTGCACAACCGATTGAAGAGAGTCTTAAGTGTTGGAATTAATTATCAAAACGAGCTTAGTTCAACTAACATCGATATATGTTGAGGACCAAAAAATACGTAGTTTAAATCTCTTACCCCATTTAACTAAAAAAAGTGTTGGAATTTAATAGATTAATTTTTTAATGGATAACAATTTAGGTTGTTAATTTATATGTATTATTGTCCGGGTACGATAATATCAATATTATCCTCCACGAATTTCAAACATTTTAGAAAAAAAAAAAGAATAAAAAATTAGAAATACGAAAAGACACAGAGAAAAAAAAACCATATTCATGTGTCTTAAATGATTTTTTATAAAGCTGTTTTATTTTCAAAATTCAAATGGCTATAGTAAATAATATATATGAGGTTTATTTCTACGTGTTGTTTCCATTTTCAATTATAAATAGATTTATTTCAAATAATATGAGGATATCATATTTTATCTTAATTTATATAGATGTGTATATATGACAAAATATGTGAAATATATATCTCAATAGGAATGAGACTAAATTAAAATATAAAATATATATATCATAGAACGACTTTAAATCTATACTTGCTCTAAATACATTTCGAATAAACTCTATATATATTTGAAATAAAGCTCAAATTTATACGTACAAAATGAAATGTAGATGGAAATTAGAGATTTGTAACCATAATTATCTATTAAATGCAATTTACTGAAATTAAAGATTTTGAATTTTAAGTCAAATTCTTGAAATCTATAAAAGAAAGAAAAGTTTATAATTCGATCGAAAGAAATATATTTCAAGAACAAGACCTCCTAAAATCAAGGAAATAATATACAAATCTTACATTAATAGAATGTAAAATAAATTTAATAAATGTCACTTTAAAAAGTCAAAAATCGGATTGATGAGTAAAAGAGAACAAAATGGTATTACAAATTTTCAAAAGAGTCATATGAAAATGTATTTTGTTCAAAATTATAAGTAAAAGCTCCTAATAAAATAATTTGATTTTTTGGGATATTTATGAAATATAAGATGTAGAGAGAATTTTCAACATAAAAATCTCATTATCGAATTATCTAAATAGGGCCCATTAACTTCCAATTACTAGTGTGATCTATTGAGCAAATACCAACCCACTGACTTTAAAAAATTATGGGAAATCCTAGGAAAAAATCTATATATATAATTTTTTTAGCTTGAACACGATACTGAAGGGAGAGAGGGATTAGTAAGTACATCCAAACATCTCAACTTAAGTTAACACATTCATAACACTCTCATCATACCGCAGACTCTGAAGAAGATTCATATTTATGGTCTTCAATCTACTATGTTCTGTTTTAGCCTTCTATTCCTCATCTAATAATGAGAGTTTCCTATTGAGTTACACATGCAGTTTAAGAAGAACCAAGCCACATAGACTTTTTGATAACGGTGTAAAACTATACTTTCATGAATACAGGTATTTATTAATAAATGTTGATTTTAGCTTACACCCATGTATAGAACCTTTATTGATCATAATAGAATAAATTTTATCTCGAACACCTAAGATATCAATTTTGAGCATAATTCAATAGATAAACGACTATTCTACCGTATGATCAGTTACACATGTATATCATTATGGATTAATGAAAAAGCTAGGTGAGTCCACTTGATGAAAACCTACCAAACCCACATTCAAATTTTTTTTCCATGTTCATCATAATTACAAGGACCCATAAATTTTATAATATAAAGTCTTGTGCTCTTTTGATGATCCCTCCAAAACCCCTTCTACCCATTTATTATATATAAAAAGGGTGACCCTTCTCATCCATTATTTCCATCACCATAATTCACTACATTATTCCATAGCCCTTTGTTATATTTTTGTTTGAGAAATTTAGAAGAACAATGGGTGAGGGAAGAGGCAGTGCAGTGGTGTGTGTTGTGATGGTCTGTGTGTTGTTGATGGTTCAATATTCTCAGATGGCTCATGCTGCAGTTTATCCCGTTGGAGGTGCTCAAGGCTGGACCTTTAATGTTGCCTCCTGGCCCAAGGGAAAGCGTTTTCGCGCCGGGGATACACTTGGTAACGTATTTTTAAGCATTTGTAAAGTTATTTCAAATTAGCTTTTGATCTAGTACCTGTATGCTTGATATGACATTTTTGGTAGAAGTTTACTTCGAAACGTTTTTCCTTTTTAAATGTCTTACTATAAAAATTATAGAGAAAAAAGTCACCTTCTCAATTTTTGAGTAGTTTTTACTAATACATCATTTTGGTCTTTAAATTTTAAAATATACATTATTAGTTTTTGAGTTTTGTAAAAGAAATGTTTAGGTATTGGCTAGGCTGCACCTATCTTTATACAGCCCACCCAATTATCCAATAAAAATTTGTTATGTGGTAAATATTTTTTTTTTTTTTTTTAAGAAAAATGAATTATTTGTTTATTTTATTATGTAACAAGAAGGATTACATGGGATATAGATGCAATCTAGACTATATTTGATTACATTGGTCTTTTATTTGTAAAATAGGTTTAAAAAGATCCTTCTAGCAGCAGTAATGGTAAATCCAAACAGAAAATTGATTTTTTTTTTCTCTCAACGGTAGGAGCCATATTTACCTTATGTTTGCACAATATACCTCACTATTTCTTTAAAAAATGGTTAAATAAGTCTTATTTCCAAAGTTAAAATAATTAGAGAAATAATCTGTCGTATCATCCAATACTCTTCCTCAATTGTATATTTGAAATATGTAAAAAAAAAAAAAAAATGTAATAAGTAGAAATCAATATTAATTAGAGAGAAAATAACATTATTGCAAAGGTTTAAACACAGGATGACCTCCTATTTCTAGTATCATGTTACATCATCAATGCATCCAAAAGCTTAATTAGATGGATGAAAATAAATTTAATATTATATCATCTAAGAGGTATTTCAAAACAATAAAATATCTCACATTTTGTTTTATGCAAGGAAAATTATATGAAAAAATTTGAACGTAGAAACTCCTGATCTATAAGACAACTAAATCAAACAATATTAAATTACTACAAAACCCAAAAATTTAAATAATCATTATTGGACATTGAATAATTTTTTCTTACAAGAAATGATTTGGTTTGTACAGTATTCAACTACAGCCCTTCAGCACACAATGTGGTGGCTGTCAACAGAGTGGGTTACAATAGATGCATAACTCCAAGGGGTTCCAAAGTTTTTCAAACAGGAAAAGATCAAATCAAGCTTGTGAAGGGACAAAACTTCTTCATTTGCAATCTTCCTGGACACTGCCAAAGTGGAATGAAGATTGCCATTACTGCAATTTAAAATACCCTTTATATTATTTACCATCTGGCTACAAGAGTAGTCTATTTCTTGGGATCAAATTTCAATTATGATTAAGTTCATTAATTAATTTCAAATGTGATTTTGAGATTATTATTGCTCAATCATATTAAATTTGATGTATGACTTAGACACTCATGGAATAATGATTTTAAGAAAATATATGAGTCTTTTTTCTAGTTCAAAGTGTGCCTTTTGTTACGAGTTGTAGTGTGTGAGGTCATGTTTTGCTTGATATGTACCGTATGGAATAAAAAAAAATTAAATGCATCAATTACTTCTTCTATGAGTACTTTTTTATATCAAAGTTGAACCATATATAGTGAAAGTGAAAGTGATGTGCACCTCTTTAGAGGTGAGATGGATTAGACTGTATTATTAAACCTAATTCAACAGACAAGACACTATATTTATCCTTTGAAAAGTTTTGATAGTTTGATCTACTCCTTTTAATGACCGAACTAATGTTGCATTTACCTCCCTATAAATGTAATCAATCAATGAGAATAAGGAAAATGCAAGACACACCTCATTACGATTATACTAATTGTGTTTACCAGACTTTGCGATGAGAATATCAACTGTGAGTCCACTCCCAAATCTATATTCTTGTATGATAATCTCATTACTCTAAAAATGGTCTTCAATCCCATCCAAGGAACCTTGTTGAGGAAAAGGAATATTTTGAGTAGAAACAAAGATTTTCTTTAATATCACGCGTGTATGCGTGCCTGCGTGTGCTACAAATCCAAAGTTATTTCACGAGACTTGAATAATATGTAGTAGACATACAAATGAATCATGTTCAAGTAATAATCTAAAGGGTCTATAGTATAATACTATAGATACGACCCACTTTGTAAAAGTTACAATTGTTGTAAAATGTTATAAGCAATGTGATCAAAATTGTTCATGTGGAAACATGTGAGTGGAAGTAATCTATACAAAGAGTTTGTATAAGATTGGACCGCAAAATATTTAATCTGTCTTTATAACCCCATTGACTGAAGAGATTAATATTTCATAGGATAATCATGTAACTTGATCTCAATCTTGAATGAGTTATGGACTTCTATCTATGAGGGCAGTCATTTGATTTGTATGGATGAGAGTGAGTCAATTTGTTGACTCAATAAGCCTACTATTTTGGAGATTTGTCCGAGTAGAAAATTGGTTACATAGCTACACAAGATGAAATTTACTCATTCGTATCTTTAGGGTAAGTAGAGGAGTTGTTCTCTTAAGTGCTAATTCTAGGTCTTAAACAAAGGGTACTCGCCCTCTCATTGGCTCGAGAGGAACTTGGTTTATGGTAGAACCATAGACAGATTGTTCATTAGAGGGATCAATGTTACTTGGATTAAGAGATAATTATAGGAGTAAAACGGTAATTTAACCCAATTGTAATTACGAACTACTCGTGAAGGATCGACTTATTGTAATGGTTAAATCCATGGATGCAGAAATATTCTAGTGTGAAGAGTACAGTATTGAGTCTTTAGTGGAATGATCCATAGTTAATGAATATTTCATTGACATAATTAAAAAGTTTAATTAGGTAATGTCGAATCATTAGAGCTTCTAATCTGTATGTTCATTAGGTTCTCCTGCTATCTTACAACGGGTAAACAAGGTCCCTAGTTTTTTTTAAAGAATTTGAATTGTTCAAATCAATTAAGGGAATAATACTAATTGTATATGATACAAATAAATAATGTAACATGAATATGATTCATGTTGGGTTTTTTACCCTAAAACTCATAGATAGATGTTGTTGAGATTGATGTCCTAAATCTAGTGTATCTCGTGGTTTGTAGCTTTGTTAACACAAATTATTTATCTAATAAAATCAGAGGTATTTTATTTGACATTTAGACAACATTAATTTAATCCAATAAACTAAGATCCAAGGTTATATGATGTCACTTAAACAGTATGTGGTTGACATACATGTGGTTCACATTCAAGTAATAACCTAAAAGATTTGCAGTATAAATGGATGAAGGTTGGATGTCTTATCCTGGTAACACTACGGATACAACCCACTTTGTAATTGTTACATGAGGTGTAAGTGTTACAAACAATATGAACCATATTGTTCATGTAAAGACATGTGAGTAGGGGTTTCTTGTATAAAGAAGTTTATACATAGACCAGAACACGAAATAACTAGTTTCTCTTTATAACACCGTTACTTGAAGAAGGTAATATTTCACTAGGATGACCATGGGAGACTTGACCTTAATCCCGAGTGAGTTGTGAATTCCTGTTTATGACGGTAGTCCTTTGATCTATATGGATGAAAGTGGCCAAGATAGCCGACTCAACAAGCTTACCATTTGGGGATTTGTCTGATCAGGGAGCTGGGAATACAACTACACAAGATGAAATTCATTCATTCCCATTATTTGGGAAAGTAGATAAATTTCTCCCATAATAGCTGATTCTGGGTCTTGAACAATGAGGCGTCAAGCCTTCACTGGCCCGAGAGGTGTTAGTTTATAGTTAGACTATAAACTGTTTGTTCATTAGAGGAATCAATGGTACTTAAGGAGTTGGATGTAACTGCAGAGGTAAAACGACATTTTGACCTAACTATAGTTATAAGCATTTGTGAAGGGTCATCGCTATGTTGATTGGTTATATCCATGGACACAAAAATATATCTACAATGCAAAGAGTGTAGCTATCAGTCTTTAGTAGAGTGATAAATACTTAAGGAATATTGATTAATTGGATTAAAGAAGTTTAATCAATTAATCTCATATCATTAGAACTTCTAATTTGTAAGTCCATATGGTTCCCTTGTGAGCCCATTAAAAGATAGTAATGAGGAATGATTTAAATTGTTCAAATCAAATGAGAGAAATTAATATTAATGAGATTAGTATATAATGATTAATTATAGATACGATCTATAATCTAAACTATATAAGAGAGATATATTTGAATAAAATTCAAATATTAGATTTATATGAATTGGATTCATAAAGAGATGTATACATATAAGTGTGTGATATTTATATGTTAATTAACTCCATATTTATGATTTAATATAGTTATTTAATTGATTAATTAATGGTTAATTAATTGATTAAGAAATAATTGAGATAGGAGGTTAGTATAAATATATGATATTTATGAAAATTAATTAAATGTATAAATTAAATAGGATTGAATATATGGTCATTTAATTAATGTGCTAATTAATTAAATAAAGGTTAATTAATTAATTAGCACTAAGGGTATATAGAAAAATACCTAGAGAAGGGATTCACCCTTCTGCATATAAATATATCCTTATGGCCCATTTAGGCAAGGGATTTTTATCACACAAAATTCTAGCCTCCAACCTCCACTTTCTCTCTAACTTCTCTCTAGAAATTCTCTTCCATTTTTCCTCCTAAAAGTTCTTGGAGACCACTCTTCCAAATTGTTTGGAATCCTAGAGAATAACAAGGTAACTTTATTGGTGGTGTCGTTCTTCTTGGAGAAGTTCGATATCATTGATAACGGTGTAAAAGTAAAGCTAGAGAAATCTACAAAGGTAAGTTTTCATTTCTCCTATTCTTCCTCTTTTCTAGAATGCTTATATTTTATTTGAATGTTTATCCTATAAATGCATGTTTTTATTTTACTTTTTTTGTTTCCATAAAATCAAATGTCTAAATGCAAGGCGTTCACATGCTTCCGTGGGAATTTGATCCTACAATAGTAAGTGTGATTAATTGATTGTAATCAATAAAGAGTTATCAATGTCATTTCAATAAATGTTATTGATTGTGTTATATTTTATTTGTCTTGATAACCCTAAATCTAATAAACTAATATCCAAGGTTGTCTTATGAGTCTCGAACAGTATGTGGAGGCATACTGAAATCAACATTCAAGATACAACCTAAAGGGTCCATAGTATAGGAATAAGGTTGGGTACCTTATCTTGGTGACACTATGGATACAACCAACTAAGTATTTGATACAAACACAATGATCCAACGCGTTCTTGTAGGTGACATGCGAGTGGAGGTATCCTATGCAATGAGTTTGCATAAGACCGGACCACAAAAGAGTAAACACTAGATGTAACACAATTGACTCGTTAGGTTTCTATTTCAATAGGATGACCTAGGCAACTTAGTCTTAATCCTGAGTATATTTTGAACTTCTGTTCACGAGGGATTGTCCTTTGATTTGTATGGGTGAGAGTGACCAGTTCGCCAACTCAATAAGCCTATCATTTTGGTGACAAGATCGAGTGGGAAGTTGGAAACATAATAATACAAGATGGAATTCACTCATTCTCGACTATAAGAAAGGTAGATGAGTGTTCCCTTAAGTGGTGTCACCAGGACTTGATAAAGGGCCTTACCCTCTCACTGGCCCAATAGGTATTTCTGTTTAATGATTGGACCATAAATAGGTAGTTTATTAGAGGAGCATTGATACTTAAAGATACAGAGGTAACCCAAGGGTAAAACAGTAATTTGACCCAATTGGTGTTACAAACACTTGTGAAGAACTAACTTGCTGTTATTGGTCTACCTTCATGGATACAGAAATATATCTATAGTGAGAAGAGTGCAATTGTGAGTCTTTAGTGGAGTGTACCCACTATTAACAAATATTGATTAATTTGGTTAATGAGTTTAGCCAATTAATCTCATTTTGTTGAAGCTTCTGATCTGTAGGTCCATAAAGTCCTGTTGTTAGCTCATTAAAGGATGTTAATGAGGAATTGTTTGAATTGTTCCAATCAATTGAGGAAATTGTATATTGATATGATTAATATATAATTAATTATAGACGTGATCTATAATTTAAATTATGTAAGAGAGTTATATTTGAATTCATTCAAATATTAGATTTATATGAATTAGATTCCTAAAGAGTTGTATACATATAAATATGTGATATTTATATATTAATTAACTCTATGTTAAATATGATTTAATATAGTTACTTAATTGGTTAATTAATGGTTAATTAATTGATTAAGTAATGATAAAGAGTTGGAAGAATATAAATCTGTGATGTTTATATATATATATTAATTAATTAACCATATATATTAAATTAGATTTAATGTATGGTTATTTAATTAATGTGCCAATTAATTAAATAATGAATTATTCAACTCATTGGCACCAATGGTAAAAAGGGAAATACTTGGAGAAGGGGTTCATCTTATTAGCCCATTTAGGGCAAGTATGGTTTTTATAAAAAACTTACTCTAGCCTCCACAAAAGATTTTCCTCTCTACAATTCCTCTCTACAATCTCTCTACCACTTTCTATTCCAAGAGTTGGAGACCACTCATCCAACTCTTGGAATTCCTAAGAGAATAACAAGGTATTCTTGTTGTAGTGTCGGTGATCATTGAGGACACGTTTGTACGAAGATCAAGAGGAATTTTGAGGAGCTCGGGAGTCTACAAAGGTAAGAACGGTTCTTCCCTTTTGCTACTCCTTCATAAAGCATGTTGTAAAATTTAGTGTATAATGTTTATCCTTTTATTCTATGTTTAGCATATTGTTTTTGTTTCATATAAAATGGAAAAACCGAATGCAAGACGATCCTAACGCTTCTGCTCAAGATTTGATCCCTACAATTGTTACCATAGACAATTTCTTGCATATTGGGTTTTTCACATTTTGGGAAAAAAAAAATTAGTGTAGGAAAGGTGGGTTCATAATCTGCATTTTGAATGAAGGTTTGTAATATTGGATGTTAGGTTTACATTTTAATCCAATTAAAATGTAAGGGCTCGTTGTTTTTTGGGCATTTATGTTTTGCTATCAAGTCTGTAAGTCCGTGTTAATCGAGGATCAAAAGTTGCTGAAGAGATCAATGAGAAAACGGAGGTGTTTAGTTCAAGTTTAAGGTAAAACGATGCAAAAAGGGAATATTCTGACGAAAATCATCCATAGCATTGCAACACTCTAAACTTTACAGGCGCGTGCGTGAGTGGTTGGCGGTCGTGAATTCGAGCCTCTCTTCTGTGTTTACAGTTATATTTTCTCATTTGATGTAATTTTTTTTATTTTTATTAATTAAATTAATATAAATTAGTTCTATTAATTTAATTAATTTTTAAGGTGCCAAAATTTGGTCCAATACTTGCTGTTTAATTTTTTATGCATTAGATGTATGTTTAAATTAATGTTTGAATTTATATTACATAATGTATGTCATATAGATTCAAAATCCCACCTTAGGATAAACATATTCATGCATCATGATTAAATATGAGCATTATATTTTATGGATATATGATTTTACTAGTATGCTCATGCATCGTAATATAAGTGTTATATTTTTTTATGTATGATTAATTAAGCATGCTCATGCATCATACAATATTATAAATGTTATAATGTATGGTGAAATGATGAATATGTATGTTTATTTTTCATGAATGACAAATATAAATGTTTTATTTTTCCAATGAAAACGAACCTTGCGTTGAGCAATGACACCACCTAGATAAATATAAGCATTATTTGATCGACATCATTAGAAGCAAATTATAGGTCTTAATACGAAATTAAATTATAAGTATTATATGTTTAATGGGATAGATTAAAACCTATAATAAAGAGTTGCAAGCAAACATAGGTCCAAGTTATTTTTAAAATGGTTTAAAACTAATTCACCTAGACTAATGTTGGAAGTATTTCTAATGAGATTAGAAATAGGTTAACCTTTTAGGATTAAAATAAATTTTATTAAAAGACTAAATTTATAAAATAATTTCCCTTAAAGGACCTTTGTTTAAGGAACGTCTATCTACGCTGAGGTATTTAAGCTGACAGAAACGGAACACCTCCACCTAAGAACCGACCTGAAAGGTAAATCTGGAAAATATTTTATAAGCATGCAATAGATGAATGATTTTATTAAAGAGTTTAATAAATGAAATAAAGTATTGTTAAAACATTCAACATAAATGTTATATTGAGAAATTAAGAAGGACTTAGATATATTCATTAGCTAGAGTTTAACTAAGTATAATAAAACCTTAAAAATAATAGAATATTTTAGTGGGGGAAAACTGGTATATAGGATATATCAATTTTTAAATCTCACGTTCTTAAGAGTTCACACGATGAAATCTATGCTCTACTTCGTTTTGTCTTGGGCACGACCTTCCTTCGAAAAGTTTTGCATAGGTCAATACTAATATGAATAGGGAAAGTATTTATAGTAAGTGGGAGAAGGAAACGTGTCAACATATCCTACGATCTTCTCCATTAGGTTGCACCGTGAGAGTCCTATGGTTCGCCTGCATGTTGTCTTGGAGCGACCATCCCTTCAGAAGGCCTGATCATAGGATTCGAAAAAACGCAAACTCCAGTAATGGATAAGGTTTCTTAGGTTAATCTTCAATAGTTGTCTTTCCCTTCGGTAGTCTGTTGAAGTGTACAACTAGGATTTGTAAATGATAGGATCACACTTATGTGATGAATTAAGCTAGTTAATGAATTCTTGACCGAACAACGATAACTAAAAACCATAGGAATAAGAGTTATTCTAGTATTAGTAATTAGCTGAGATTGTCTCAATTCGAGGGAAGGGTAGCTAATCACCCTTCGGTGGCTGTTGCTCTAAACCTCTGAAGTATCATTGTAAAAACTAAATCAATAATTTAGTTAGGGTTCTTTGATTACTTGATTTTACTAAATTGATTGGATACTTGTTTTTGTAATGGGTTAAGATATATATAACTAATACGATCAATTATTCATTATTCGTTCCAGCATGTCTTCCACAATTATTTTCTTGCTTAAGAACGAAAAATCAACTGGAGAAAATTATGCGACGTGGAAATCTAACTTGAATACGATTCTAGTTATAGATGATCTACGGTTCGTCTTAACGAAGAACTATCTCCCAATCCCCGCTCGTAATGCATCCCAAGCATTGAAGGATACTTATGACCGCTGGACGAAGGTCAATGATAAGGCCTGAGTCTACATCTTGGCAAGTCTGTCTGACATTCTAACCAAGAAACACGGTCTACATCTTGGCAAGTCTGTTTGACATTCTAACCAAGAAACACGAGGCCATGATCACTGCACGTCAAATCATAGAGTCCCTTTAGGAGATGTTTGGACAACCGTCCTCTTAGATCTAATACGAGGCTCTCAAGTATGTCTATAACGCGTGCATGAAGAAAGGCCAATCAGTTAGGGAACATGTTCTCGATCTGATGGTCCATTTCAATGTGGTATGGTTATCGACGAGCAGAGTCAGGTGTCCTTTATTTTATAATCTCTTCCGAAGATTTTTCTTCAATTCCACAACAATGCGGTTACGAATAAAATAGAGTACACTATAGCTACTCTCCTAAAAGAGTTATAGACTTATCAGTCTCTTATGAAAAGTAAGGGACCGGTAGAAAGAGAGGAAAATGTTGCCCCTTGAAGTTCCCCAAGGGTTCATTTTCTAGAACTAAGTCTGTTCCATTATCTTCTGGCTCTAAGAAGATCCAGAAAAAGAAAGAATGGAAGAGGAAGGCTCTCACTACTAGGAAAGACAAGGGAAAATCCAAAGTAGCTGATAAGGAAAAATGCTTCCACTGTAATGTGGATGATCATTGGAAATGCAATTGTTCCAAGTACCTCATCGAGAAGAAGAAAAAGAAGGAAGGTAAATATGATTTACTAGTCTTAGAAACTTGTTTAGTGGAAAATGACAATATGATACTTGATTCGGGAGCCACTGATTATGTTTTTTTCTTCTTTACAAAGAATTAGTTCCTTCCAATAGCTAGAGAAGGGTGAAATGATGCTCAAGGTTGGTATAGGAGACGCCATTTTAGCTCGTGCAGTGAGAGAGACAGTTGTTTTTTTGGAAATAGAACCTGTTTTTGAAAAAACTTGTATATAGTTCCTACCATAAAAAGGAACCTTGTATCTATTTCTTGTTTAATTGAACAATCCTATTATATTTCTTTTTCATTCAATGAAACGTTCATTATGAAAAATGGTGTCATGATTTGTTCAGCTAAATTAGAAACAACTTATAAGTGTTAAGACCAACTGAATCAAAAGTACTTTTAAATCATGAGATGTTTAAAACTACGAATACTTAAACTAAAAGACAAAGAATTTCTCCAAGTAACAATAATACCTATCTTTGACATTTGAGATTAGGTCATATAAATCTCGATAGGATTGAGAGATTGGTAAAGAGTGTACTTCTAAGCGAGTTAGAAGATAATTCATTATCTCCATGTGAATTCTGTCTTGAAGGGAAAATGACAAAAGATCTTTTAATGGAAAAGGTTCTAGATCCAAAGAGCTCTTAGAGCTCATACATTCAGATCTTTGTGATTTGATGAATGTAAAAGCTCAAGGAGGGTACAAATACTTCATCTCTTTCATAGATGATTATTCGAGGTATGGTTACTTATACCTAATTGGACATAAGCCTGAAGCCTTTGGAATGTTTAAAGAGTATAAGGCTGAAGTTGAAAACTTGTTAGATAAAATGATTAAAAAAATTTTATTTGATCGGGGTGGAGAGTACAAGGATCTAGAATTCTAGGACTATATGATAGAACATGGAATTCAATTCCAACTCTCAGCATCTGGTACACCTCAACAAAATGGTGTATCAGAAAGGAGAAATAGAACCTTGTTAGACATGGTTCATTCCATGATGAGCTATGCTCAGTTGCCTAGCTCGTTTTGGGTGTATGCAGTAGAGATTACAGTTCATATCTTGAATAATGTTCCCTCGAAAAGTGTTTATGAAAACCCTTTCGAGTTATGGAGGGGGTGTAAACCTAGTTTATGTTACTTCAGAATCTAGGGTTTTCCTACAAATGTGCTAGCGATAAATCCTAAGAAGTTAGAACCTTGTTCAAAATATGCCAATTTTTTAGTTACCCTAAGGAAACGAGAGGTGGTTTATTCTATGATCCTTAAGAAAACAAGGTGATTGTATCGATAAATGCTATATTCTTGAAGAAAGACTACATGAGAGATCATAAACCACGGAGCAAATTAGTATTAAATGAAGCTATTGAAGAATCAACAAGAGTTGTTGATGAAGCTGGTCTTTCATTGAGAATTAATGAAAAAGGTAGCACTTCAAGTCAGTCTCATCCTTCTCAATCATTGTGAGTGCCTTGACGCAGTAAGAGGTTTATATCACAACTTGACTGTTACTTGGGTTTAATTGAGACTCAGGTTGTCATACCAGATGATGGCATTGAGGATCTATTGTCCTATAAACAGGTAATAAATGACGTATATAAGGATCAGTGGGTCAAAGCCATGGACCTTGAAATAGAGTCTATGTACTCCAATTCATTATAGGAGCTTGTAGATCTACCTGAGAGGTTAAAACCATACGGTGTAAATGGATCTATAAAAGAAAGAGAGATGTAGTTGGGAAGGTACAAACCTTCAAAGCTAGACTTGAAGCAAAGGGTTATACCTAAAGGGAAGGGGTTGACTATGAGGAAACTTTTTCCCCAGTTGCTATGCTTAAGCATACAAGAATTCTCTTATCCATAGCCACATATTATGACTATGAGATAACAAATGGATGTCAAGACTGTCTTTCTAAATGACAATCTTGAAGAGAATATCTTATGTCTCTGCCCGAAAGGTTTGTAGCCCAAGGTCAGAAGCAAAAAGTTTGCAAGCTGAATCGATCCTTTCATGGGTTGAAGCAGGCGTCCTTGGACCACTTGATTTAATAGTGCGACCAAATCTTTTGGTTTTGATTAAAACGTGATTGACCTTGTGTATATAAGAAAATCATCAATGGTAAAGTGGCTTTCTTAGTACTTATGTCGACGATATCATACTTATTGAGAATGATGTTGGGTACCTCACTGATATTAAAAATTGGTTGAAATCCCAATTCCAAATGAAATATTTGGGAGAGGCGTAATATGTACTTTGGATCTAAATTATTAGAGATCGCAAGAACGGAATGCTGACTTTGTCTCAAGCAACTTATATCGATAAAATGTTGACTCGATGTTCGATGTAGAACTCCAAGAAGGGTTTATTACCTTTCAGGTACAGGGTTCACCTTTCTAACAAACAATGTTCTAAGACACCTCAAGAAGTTGAGGATATGAGATGTATTCCCTATGCCTCAACTCTGGGTAGCTTAATGTATGTTATGTTTTGCACTAGGCCAGACATTTGTAGGTACCAGTCTAGGGTTAGACCACTAGACAACGGTTAAGAATATCCTTAAGCTTAGGAGAACGTGGGACTACAAGCTGGTGTATGGGTCTAAGATACACCGACTTTGATTTCCAAATTGACAAGGATTCTAGGAAATCCATGTCAGAATTAGTGTTGTCCCTGAATGAGGGAGCTATAGTATGGCGTAGCATCAAGTAAGGATGCATTGTAGACTCCACCATGGAAGTGGAATATGTAACTACTTGTGTAGCAACAAAAGAAGCAGTTAGGCTCAGGAAGTTCCTAAGTGATTTGGAAGTGGTTCCAAATATAGACTTGCCCATCACCTCATACTATGACAACAGTGGGGAGCCAATGATAGAGTAAATTAACATGCAGTAGAGAAAATTAGAATCAATAAGCATTTTAATTATACTTAATTTGAGTTGAAAACATGTTTCAAAGTAACTATTACCGAAGAGGTTTGCTGAACACAATACCTTTGATGAAACCTCTTCAAAATCAACTGAGCTCCACTAAAAATGCTTCAATCTACAAATATACTACCATGAAGATCTTCTCTACTATTCTTTTGTAAGGATTGTGTGGTAGAAACACTAAATTGAGCTGGATTTGATAAAGACTGAAGAGGGTTTGCGAGAGAATTTCGAATTTTTTAGAGTTCTTGAAGAAGTTCTTAATGCTAAGCTTAATCATTCAACCCAATACTTTAATTTATAAAGCTTTCATCATGCAAATTCAAAACTTGATAGCTTCTTCTTCATTCATTAAGCGGAATTGGATGAATGAGGTGCTTGCACCATAGTGGAGATTTCCAATTTTTTGGAAATTTCCATTTTGTTGGTTTTTCAAATTTTGTTTTAAAAGATGATTTCTAAAATCAAAATTACAAATAAACTAATTTATTTGTTTTATTAGTTTTATAAAAACAATTCAATTAATTAATTTCAAATAAAACTAATTAATTAAACCTTTTTAATTAATTTTGTTAATTTAATATGAATATTAAATTAATAAAATACCAATTTCACTACAATGAATTTAATTTCATATAATTAATATTTAAATCATAATTTAAACATTAATTAATTCTCCAATTTCGTTTAATTTCGATAAAATTAAATAATTCAATTGTATCGAATACAATTAAAAGAAACCTTAGTTGAATTTGAACATTTTAAATTCTAAACCCTAATTTTAAATCTCATCTAGATTACTCAATTTACTAATCCAAATTACGAGCTAGTAAAGGGTCCTTATGGATCTACAGATCATGAGCTCCAACGATTTGTAATTAATTTGCTAAACTCTTTAAACCGAATTAGTCACTATTCGTTAACTACCAAGACATTCCACTATAACTCGATAGTTATACTCTCCTCACTGTAAATATATTTCTGTCCATTTTAACCATACAAGTCGTTCGTATTTTACAGCTGGGTCAAAGATTACCATATTACCTCTGTAAATACATCTTGCTCCTTAAGCTTCTACTGATCCTCCATTGAACAATTGACTTATAGTCCAACTTATAAATCATAACCCTCTCTTGCATGAGAGGGCGGGGCCTCGTTGTTCAAGACAAAGCATCAACGTTTAAAAGAACAACAACCTATCTGATAAACCTAAATCTGGTAGAAGTGAATTTCATATTGCAAAACTATATGCCTAGCTATCTATCCGGTCTTATCCTTAAAATGGGAGGCTTATTGAGTAGTGCTGTTGGATTACTCTCACCTATGCAGATCAAAGGATAATCCTGAATAAACAGGAGTTCATAGTTAGCTCAGGATTAAGATCGAGTTATCCTAGTTCATTGAGTTTAAGATAGTCAGTTTTAACAGTAAACAATTGTTATAAAGAAAAGTGACTATTTAGAGGTCCGGGCTTATGCAAACTTATTGCACGGGATGCCCCCACTCACCTGTCTTTACGTGAATGATTTTTGGATCACATCATTTGTATCAGTATACAAAATGGGCCGCATCCAATAGTGTCACCTAGATGAGGTACCTAATCTCATCCGTATATTTATAGACTATTTTGGCTACATACTAGAACTTGATTCTCTCTTATGTTGCTACATAAAATTAAAGTATTCATGTTATAGTCATGGATTCGTTTATTGGATTTTCATAAAAGAATGCAATATCAATAGTAATTTATTGAATAAAATACTCAATAACATTTTTTTAATTGATAAATAGAATATGTTAACAACATTTACGAACCGCGAGTTTAGTACATTCCCAACAGCCAACTCTAAAGAATTTCGTAGCCACAAACGAGGAAAACATGTTGAAAAAAAGTATCATTTGGTATGGGAGATTATGCAACGAGGAAATGTGATCATCACAAATATTGCTTCGGAGCACAACATTGTTGATCCATTTATGAAGGCTCTCTCAGTTAAAGTGTTCGAGAGTCATCTAGAGAATCTAGGTCTATGAGACATGTACATTATGTAATCTAGGGCAAGTGGGAGATGTGTAATGGGTATATGGATGCCCTAGTTTATTGTTTTTATTTACCATTCATGTTGCTTTTGGATAGTGATATTATGTACATCCTACTTACTAGAGTTTTAGTTCAAATGAGAGTTTTTTGGGTTTTATACCCTAAAACTCGTAGATAGTAAGTGAAATCAATTGTCTGTCATCAATAAAGAGTTATCGATGTTATTTTAATAAATATTACTGATTATGTTATGTCATCAATAAAGAGTTATCGATGTCATTTCAATAAATGTTGTTGATTGTGTTATATTTTATTTTGTCTTGATAACCCTAAATCCAATAATAACATCCAAGGCTGTCTTATGAGTCTTGAACAGTATGTGGAGACATACAGGGATCAATATTCAAGATACAACCTAAAGGGTCTATAGTATAGGGATAAGGTTGGGTACCTTATTCTGATGACACTTTGGATATGACCCATACAAACGCAATGATCCAACGCATTCGTGTAGCTGACATGCGAGTGGAGGTATCTTATGCAATGAGTTTGCTTAAGACCAGACCGCGAAATAGTAACCACTAGATGTAATACCATTGACTAGTTAGGTTTCTATTTCAATAGGATGACCTAGACAACTTAGTCTTAACCTTAAGTATATTATGAACTTTTGTTCACGAGGGATTATCCTTTGATTTATATGGGTGAAAATTTAACTGCTTGCAGAAAAGTTCTGTGCAAATAACTGATTCTCCCCCTCTCTCAACCCTTTTAAGTTTTTTCACAGAAAAAGAGTTCTCTGTGGAAAAATCTCTCAAAATACCACAAGTTCCCTTTTACTCTTTCAAAAAGCCACTTCCTACAAACCGGTCCTTGCTAAGAGAATAACAGGAAAAACTTTTTTGTGGTGTCTTCTTATTGTTCGTGGAGATCAATATGCCGATTTGAGTTATTAAAACTCAGAGACTTGGAGAAGAACTTGAAGAATGGCTCTTCAAGGGTTAGTTATTTCTTTTCTTTTGTAATTTAATCTTAAAGCATGCTTAGCCTATTATTTATGCATTATGAATGTTGTTTCTCATTTTTGTATTCTAGATTTTATAAACAAAAATCAAAGCAATATGTGATCATTCGCTTCCGCTGAGAATTCGATTCCTTCAATATATCTATATGTTTGTATATTCACATTTTTTTAACAAGATACGATTGAGTGAGAAAAGGATCAGTAGACGCAGCTAAATATCTTAACTAGGTTGACACATTCTTAGCACCCTCATCAATTCCTTACCCCAGGAATGATATAATTCATTGCCACAAAACAAAATATAAGAAAATTCGAGTTTGAATGAGAATGAGAGGTTAGAGGAAAGCCTTCCAATTTAAAGCAATGTTAGAAATATCGTAATTACAAAGTAAAATAGATTTTGAGCACCAAGTAGCAGCCATACAAAGAATGTCCTCCCAGATATGACGAGTAGACCAATCCAAGTTCCTAGAAGTGTGATTGTTCCTCTCCAACCATAAGCTCCATAACGGCACCTATCAAGTACTTATATTTAAGCATGTTCGTTGTAGAATAAAGCGGGATGTGGGTGAGCTTGTCCAATAGATCTTGCGAACTGCGGAGATTTGCAAAAACACCATCCATGAAACACCACATTTTATGAGCAATGGATAAATAAGTGCTCGGTTGTTTCACCTTTTTTTTTTTTTAAACATAACAGGCACTAGCTTGGTTGGAGATTGAGCAATGGATTTTGAGCTTGACTTTTGTCAATGGTATTCAGCCCTTTATGCACCATAGACCATACAAAGAACTTACATTTTTTTAGCATATTAGAGGACCCAAGGTTGCCACATTGTTAATATTTGCACGGATGATGGTATTAGTCAGGAAGAGTTTGAGAGATTTGATAGAGAAAATATCATTGGAATTTAAACCCCAATGAATAGTATGTAAGCCACTCATAGTGCTTGGGGTTGGCCATCCAGGCGGAGCAACAAGCCAATTATCGACTTCCCTGTCTAAAAGAGATCTGCAAGGAAAGAAATTCCAGTTAGCATCTTTAATAGACCAAGCTTCCTTTACAGTAAGCATATCATTTTCAGAGAGAGCGAAAAAACAGGGGAGAAGTTGTTTAAGAGTTCCATTAGAAGCCCATTTATGATGCCAAAGCAAAGTGTTTGCACCATTGTTTATTTATTTATTTATTTTTATCAATTTTACTCAGCATAAAGTCACTATATTTTGAAATGTTCAACCTATTGAGTTTTATGTCCTAAAACTCGTGGTATGTAAATAATGGAACTTATTCCGAAAATTCAATAAAAGTGTTATTGAATAGATCTTTTGCTTGAATAGAAATCCAATAAACCTAAAAGTCCCTTGACTATTGGATGAATACTTGAACTTTATGTGGAGATATAAAAGTGGATCAAATTCGAGTAAATAGTCAAAATGATCTATAGTATATGGATAAGATTAGGTACCTTATTCTGGTAACACTATTAGATGCGGCTCACTCTATAGTTGTTACAAGGAGTTGTAAAGTGCTACAAACGAAGTGATCCTAATTCGTTCATGTTGAACATGAGGAGTGGGGGTGTCCTTGTGCAAAAGGGTTTGTACAAGATCGGACCACGAAATGAGTCACTCTTACTTTATAACGTTGTTTACTGTTTAAGACTGATTATTTCAAAGCGATGACCTAGGTAACTTGACCTTAATCCTGAGCTAACTATGAAACATCCTTTTTAATCTAGAATTACCCTTAGATTGCATAGGTGAGGGGTTGACTCAATAGCATCGGCTCAATAAGACTCCCATTTCAGGGGTAAGACCGGATAGATAGCTGGGGACATGGGTGCAAGAGAAATTTACTCCTACCACACTTTAGGGATAGTAGAGAGGTTTTCTCCTTAAGTGCTGATTCTAGGGCTTGAACAAGGGATCCTACCCTTTCATTTGACATGAGAGGGACTCAGTTTTGTGATTGGATCACAAAACAATTGTTCATTAGGGGATGAGTGGGGACTTAAGAAACAAGAGCTAATTTCGAGGGTAAAACAGAGATTTGACCTAGCCGTTATTATGAACAACCTATGTGTTAGCTTTAGGGCTTCAATCAAACCAAAGTATTTTGATGATAACAAACTCAGATTTTTTGTACAAATATTTTCAGTGTTTTAGAGTTATCTTGTAGAGCTCGAAAAGACGATTCCAACGAAATTTGAATCGCTCAAATCGGAGTTCAAACGAGAACGTTATAAGCAAAAGAAGATTGGAGAGAAAAATCCAACGTGGCAGTGACATGTGGCACCTTGCTGACGTGGCTCTGACGTAGCGGCTGATGTGACACACAAACGGTCAATGTTGATGACATGGAAGCTGACGTGGCAGATGACGTGACGCTCTAACCGATAACTTTTTGCTGATGTGGTGTTGACATGGCACATGATGTGGTAGTGACGTGGCAACCATGGACGGATGAGATAATGACAAGTGGTGGTCACCCAGCTTCACGCACGGACCGCGCCGTGCGCCGCATGTGCCTGCAGTTTTTTCACAAAATGTGGCACGTGACGCTCAATCTCCTCCCTGTGCGCATGGTGCTCATATCATCCGGCTATTTTTTATTTTCTTATTTTTCTTTTAATTTTCTGATCCAATTTTCTCCAAATTCTCACCAAATTTCAGCCTTTTCAAATTTGATTCCTTCCTAAAATTTTCATCCTTCAAATCCTTTTTATTTCTCCAAATCTCAATAATTCCAATCTTTCAAAATTCCTTTTCAAATCCTTTCTTTTTCTATTTTTATTCAATCTCCACCTTCATTTGCAATCATATCCAATGGCCAAAAATTTATCTCCCCTCTGCATTATAAAATTCAACTTGTATTTCTATCATTCATGGACAAACACCATAAATTTAAGACTAATCAGTCAAGTGCTACAATTAACATTCTATCTTCCTACTCTCTATTAATGATCCTTGTCTCCCTTGCTCCTAAATTGCTAGAGTTATTTTTTTTTCTGGGAGTGTCTGGCGTCTAAACTGTATCTTTAGCCTCAAGGTAATTCATGATACTTGTCTCCGTTATCCTTTCATATAAATCTTGAAGATCTTTCAAACATAGGTTGTTGATTGTTCCTTTATTACTTTTATCTTTTTAGACAATATTCTTGTAAGATAAGTTGGCATCATGGGTGTTGCCCTAATTCCAAGAAGAGCTAAGACAGTGCATTGATCTACTTCCAAGTTACCTATGAGTTCTTTTATGTTTAAGTTGAAGAAAAAACATCTAAACATACATGAATTTTTTGGAAACTTATCAATAGTCTTAGAAATAACTCCCTAAGAGTAATAAATGACCAAGATGGATCTTCTTTTTTGTGACGTTCTTAATCTCTTTAGTTCACAGCTAGTAATAATCCACGTAGGGTTTGTGCTTTTGCTCGCTCGCGCTCTCTAGAGTATCATTCATCCAAAATAGCACTATGTAGCCGAATCACAACTTTGAAGCTTTGTATGAAATAGTTAATACTTCCTGAAGTTAGAATTGAGTTATTACTTAAAGTTCGCGTGTAAGGATTGTGGTTTAATTTTAAACAGGTCTTATTAAAAGCACGCAAATTTTTCATGTACGACATAAAAGACTCCGCAGTAACTTAACAGCTTTCAGCTCACAAAAAGAATTTTCTCTGGTTAAATCATATCATTAAGCATGGAGTAGCTATTCTTTGTAAAGAGTCGTGTTTTTTCCTTTTCTCTTTATACCCATCTCACTTCTTGTTGTACGTGTTTGTTTTTTTGGAGATATTGATGGAAAAATCATTTGAGAAAATTCTATTTTTTCACAAAATTTTTCAAATGAAGCATTGTTCAATCTTCCTCCAATATGATCACATTCTAATTTTTCGACAATCAGTTATTAATCCCATTATATTCTTTTTTTTTTGGAATTTCTCTTCTTTTTTATGAAGGCTAACTGGGAAAGATTTAAAGGCCCTTCAGTTCATATTTTTTAATCTTCCAATACCTTTTATGAAAGATAAAGCAAATTTAGAATTTAATTATTTTAAGCCCAAGTAAATTTCTCGGTGTGTGTAATTATAAATCATTGATTAATAACTCCTTTGACTAATTCAAACGATCTATCTTCAATGGTTTCTTTTTTCAAATCTTGAACTTATAGTTGGACTATGCTCAATTAGACTTTGCCTAGATTAGGATTTCCAAAAGGTATTGTGTCTTGTATTTCACAATATTGTAATAATGTTTCTCATAATAAGTCGAATTCTAGAAGTTAGAAAATTATAGTTTTTGTGTATTTAATCTTTTGGATATCAGAAAAGGCAATCTGTTGTTTTTGAATGATAATAATCTCCATTTGTTTAAGAAGAAAAATCAAAAAATTTCATGAGTAGTTCAACTCTTATATCTTTTTCTACCAAAGTTTACTTTTCTGGCTTAGAAAGCTATTCTTGTATTTAAATCCCTAACAATTGGGATTTCTTTATAGTACAGGAAGAAGGTGAGTTAGCTCGCAAGTTTTAACATGTCATTAGTTTTCGCTCAGAAAAGGTTTTTGTATCCTTTTTCATTACGCATTTTTTTGTCTCACATTCATGTTAATCCATTCTATTATATTCTTTTATCATCCATATAGCAATGTAAAAAATCAATCGAGTGAATTTTTTTCTTATACTTCATATGTACTACAGAAGACGATTTCTGATCAAATTTTGACTTGAGTTAGTTTACAAATAAGTAGTACTATGTTTAATATTTCTATATTATCTTTAGTTCACTTTATCTTTACAATAGTCTTTACCAACATCTGCATTTGGTTATATTTAAAATCCTTTATATTTTTATTCTTTCTTTATTTCATACTTTACATTATAATCTTCGCTAATCTTCTTTTTGTGTCAAAATTAAATGACTAATACTATAAAATTCTTCATAAAAATTTATCCATGGAAGCTAACAAAAAACATCCAATAAAGGAGTATTATCTTTTTTCAAACCGTTATAACTATTTCCCTACTTACACCAAACAATCTTTACTTTATTTCTCTGTCATCTCTCGAAGGTAATTACGTATCCCACATATTTTCTTATTTTTAAAAGTGATATGTAGAAATTTTGTGTGGACCCCAGCTATAACTGTTTTAAGATAACATATCCATCTATCCATAGTAACCACTATATTCTTTTTATGGATCTAACATACCTGAGCTAGATTAATCTCTTTCAAGATGTATACCTTACCTTACCCAATATTTGTTTAGTCCTTTCGTAGCTAACAGAAAATTTAGATCAATACTCTTTTCATTCAATAATATGATTTTTTCTTAAAATTGCATGCTAAGCTATTATGACATGGTTTCCACATGCATTGACACATAATAGAACTTTCTTTTGACAAAGTATAGTTTGTAAAATTTCTTTGTTTTTGGTGAGTTTGTCTATAAAGGCCCTTATAGCCACTTTTATCCATAATAATGCAATTTGCATGAACCATCATCGAATACATTTTCTTGGAAATAAATTTGTGAGAATGGTGAATATTCCGATTTGCTAATATCCTTTTAACCACGAGTAGCTTAGACAATATCACTTTTATGGTTTATTTGATGGATTTAATTATTATCATAAATATGCATAGGTGTAAACATTATACTTCTCTTATGTGTGAAAGCATGTAAATTTGAATTGTAGATAAATCAGATCTTCCAAATTGAGTGTACATCATTTTTATTTTCTTTCGGTTTGAATTTTATCTAGCTCAATTAATATTATTAGAATCTTATATTATAATATTCAATGAACGTCTAAATAGTGTTAGCATTTTCTTCCTGAAGAGGGACAGAAATTGTTAATCTTGGAACTGTTTTCAAATCAATTTTAACTTTCAAATATATGCATCAAGGTTGAGCCTCATCATAAAGTAAGGTTTCAGGTACTACCCTCACTCCATTCGTCACGTCGTCGTTCTCCAAAAAGCCATAACGATAGTGTTATGAGCTACTTTCTTCCTCGCTTTTTCAGAATCGCTTTCATCGCTTTTCGTTGTATCTTTTCATGGCCTTTACTGCGCTTCTTCTATATTGAAATAGGCTCTTTGAGGAGCAGTTCCACTTCACGGTGCCAGTGAGCTTTTGAGCACTCTCCAAAACAGATGATGATATATAGAAGTCTTTCATTGTCCTTCGTCAAGTGGAACGATTATACTCCTTATGCAACTTTCGTTTTTAGATTGTGTTTGAACTGTAATTTTTTGATAAGAGAAGAAAGTATTCTTCATTTAATGTTCTTATAAGTTCATGATCCTCTGTCTGTTTTTTGGGCTTTTCTTTTTTTTATGGTTCCTGATGAGGTATATAATCGAGATCTTTCTGCATGTTTAATTCTATTGAAAGTCAAGATAAATTTGGACATAAAATGCTATGAAGCTTTACACCTCATTCTCATGAAGGAACTATCTAAGTTTACAAAGGTTCAGCTGTCCCAGTATTACAGGAAGTCCCTCTTTGGAACTGAGGTGGAACTTATAAGCATGTTTAGTGTTCGTACAATATGACATTGTTTAGGACATCATTGTGATGCAAATGAAATATATCTTGAACCTTACTGTTTTTAACTTTCATATGCTTTTCTTTTGTACACTTGGAATCTATTGTTACAATTTACAATTTATGAAGGGATTAGGAATCAATTCACTTGGTCTATAACTGGCACAGGCATCTGCCAAAAAACTGTGGAGGAAAGCATATCCATCCATGGTTTGCTATGATTCTCATTAGCGCTAAGAGTTGTGTGGATGACTTGCTAATAGCGTGTACGTCAAGTCCAATAGAAGCAAAAGGACCTCTAAAAAATTCCACTGGAAGGAGCTCGTTGGATATCTCTCAATCGACACATGAGGATTAATTATGAGGAAGGCCAATGTTAGAAGAAGATGTCAAAAAAGAAAGAAGAGAATACACTAAAGCATTATAATAGTCCACTCTCAAGTTCAAAGGAGGACTCTGAAACGGAAGCTGAACTAAATGATGAGGAGTTCGCTTACTTGACCAAGAAGTTCAAAAAGCAATTTAGGAAAATGAACTTCTCAAAGAAAGTCAACAATCAAGAAGGCCAAAGGAGAAAAGAGCCAACAGAGATACAATCATCTGTTTTGAATGCAAAAAGCCCGGACACGTGAAGTGGAACTGTCCTCAAAGAAAAGCCATTTCAAAGAAGAGCAGGAAGGCCATGAAAGATACTTAGGACGAAAGCGATTGAAAGCGATTCTGAAAGCGAGGAAGAAGTAGCAAAACCTGTGCGTTATGGCTTTTGGAGACGACGACGATGACGATGATGAGGTAAGTCCTGAAAACCTTACTTTTTGATGAGTCATTGATGCATATAATGAAGTTAAAATTGAATTTGAAAAACTAGGTTACAAATATATGTCTCTTAGGAAGAAAAAATGCTAAATTAGCTCTTGAAAATTAATAATTTATTAATTGAGCTAGATAATCTAAACGAGAAAAATGAGACATTTAGGAAAAGATCTAGATTTATCTAAATCAAATTTACATGCTTTAAAAGAAGAGTATAAATTATTAAAATAAAAATATAAGATATTTCAGCTACTCTTTAAGTTTACAAATGGGAAAAAGAATTTAGATATCATGATGGGTAAGCAACAATGCATATTTGATAAAAGTGGCTTAGGTTATAAACCTCACCAAAAACAAAAGAAATTTACAAACCTACTTTGTCAAAGAAGGTTCTATTATTGTCATGCATGTGGAAAACAATGGTCATAAAGCTTATGCATGCAATTTAAGAAAAATCAATATTATGAATGAAAAGAGATTTGATTCCTAAATTTTGTTAGCTAACCCCCAAGGACTCAAACAAATTTGGGTACCTAAGTTACATCTTGAGAATTAATTCTCTCAGGTATGTTTAGATCCATAAAAGGAAAGTGGTACCTTGGATAGTGGATGTTCAAAAACATATAGCTGGGGACCACACAAAATTCACATACTTAGAAAAGAAATATGGAGGATACGTTACCTTCGGTGACAATAAAAAGGGTAAGATTGTTGGGAAAGGTAATATTAGTAACGGTTTAAATTTTCTTATTGAAAATGTTTTGTTAGTTGATGGTTTAAAGTATGATTTATTAAGTATTAGTCATTTATGTGATAAAGAATATAGAGTAATTTTTAGTGATAAAAATTGTATAATAGAAAATGCATGCGATGGAAAAGTTCTGTTTGTAGGAAATAAAGATAAAAATATTTATACTATTGATCTAAGATTGTCCTATAGTAGAAAATAAACGTTTATCTGCATTGCATGAAGATTTGTGGTTATGGCATAAAAGGTTAGGTCATGCTAGCATGCATTTTATTTCAAATATTTCTAAGAAATCCCTTGTTAGAGGTCTTCCAAAATAAAACTTTGAAAAAGATAAAGTTTGTGATGCTTGTCAAATGGGTAAACAAACTAAGTCTTCTTTCAAAATAAAGAAAATGATTTCTACTTCTAGACCTTTTGCAACTGTTACATATGGACCTTTTTGGACCTACTAGAGTTGCAAGTCTAAGTGGAAAACATTGTGCGTTTGTTATAGTTAATGATTTTTCGAGATTTACTTGGGTTTTATTTTTATCTCATAAGGATGAAGCTTTAAAATCTTTTATTAGCTTTTAAAAAAGAATTCAAAATGAAAAAGGTTTTATGATTTCGAAAATTAGAAGTGATCATGGAGGAGAATTTGAACATGCTTCTTTTGAAAAATTTTGTGAAGAAAATAGAATTTCTCATGATTTTTCCTCTCCAAAAACACATCAACAAAATGGTGTTGTAGAAAGGAAAAATCGATCTTTACAAGAATTAGCTACCTCCATGCTTAATGAATATGATTTACCAAAATCTTTTTGGGTGAAGCTGTTAATACTGCATCTTATGTAATGAATCTGTTTTAATAAGACCTGTTTTAAATAAAACTTCTAATGAACTTTTTAATAATAAAACTCCAAATATTAGCTATTTCAAAGTCTTTGGTTGCAAATGTTTTATTTTGAAAGACAAAGGGAAACTTGAAAAGTTTGAGTCAAAAACGAACATTGGCATATTCTTAGGATATTCTACATGTAGTAAAACATATAGAGTTTTTAATAAAAGAACTCATGTACTTGAAGAGTCAATGAATGTTGTTTTTGATGAAAAACATGTTGCCACTAATAAAGTTTCTGCTAGTGATGAATTAGAAATACCTGTTGAAGATCTTAGTATTAAGATAGGGAAGCAGTATCAATGAATCTCAGAAAGAGCCAGAAAAATCCCTCCCTCAGGATTGGAGATTCTCCATTCACTATCCTCAGGAGTTAATAATAGGTGATGTATCTCAAGGGTAAGAACTCTTTCTTTAAAATGCTTTCAATAATGTTGCTTTCGTGTCTCAAATTGAACCAAAGTCTTTTAAAGATGCTGAATCTGATGAGTTCTGGTTAATTTGCTATACAAGAAGAATTAAATTATTTTGAAAGAAATAATGTGTGGGAACTAGTCTCGTGTCCTAGTAATCATCCTGTTATAGGTACTAAATAATATTTAGAAATAAAATGGATGAATCTGGTAATATTGTTAGAAATAAAGCTAGACTAGTTGCTTAAGGCTATAGTCAAGAAGAAGGAATAGATTATGAGGAAACATTTGCTCCTGTTGCTAGATTAGAATCTATTAGCATGCTGCTTGCATTTGCATCTCATAAGAAATTTACTTTATTTCAAATGGATGTAAAAAGTGCTTTCTTAAATGGTTTCATAATGGAGGAAGTGTATGTTTGAACAACCTCCTGTGTTTTAAAAGCTTTAATAATCCAAATGATGTTTTTAAATTAAAATAAAACACTTTATGTCTTAAACAAGCTCCTAGAGCTTGGTATGACCGTTTGAGTAAATTTTTGCTAGAAAATGATTTTAAAATGGGACTTATTGATACTACTCTTTTTATCAAAATTAAAGATAATGATATTTATTATGTTGCAAATCTATGTTGATGATATTATATTTGGTGCTACTAACTCTTCTCTTTGTGAAGAATTTTCTAAATGTATACATAGTGAGTTTGAAATGAGCATGATGGGAGAACTTAATTCTTCCTTGGGCTTCAAATTAAACAAATTGAAGATGGAATCTTCATAAAATCAAGAAAAGTACACAAGGGATCTACTCAAAAGGTTTAAGTTCGATAATGCAAAAGTAGCAACCCGATGAGTACCACTACAAAGCTTGATAAGGATGAAAAAGGTAAAAACGTAGATATTAAAGCTTATAGAGGTATGATCGGATCCTTGCTTACTTAACTGCGAGTAGGCTTGATAATATGTTTAGTGTATGCATGTGTGCTAGATTTCAATCATGTCCTAAAGAATCGCACTTGCATGCTGTAAAAGAATTTTTAAATATTTACTTTGGTTACCGTTGATTTAGACTTATGGTATCATAAAAATGAATCTTTAGATTTGATTGCAATATTCTGATGCTGTTATGCTAGTAGTCTAACTAATAGAAAAAGTACTAGTGGAACATGTCATTTTCTAGGTAGTTCTTTAGTATCTTGGTATAGTAAAAAGCAAAATTTTGTGTCTTATCTACCACTGAGGTTGAATATATTGTTGTTACTAGTTGTTGTTCTCAAAATTCCATTCAACATTCTAGAACAAAGCATATAGATATTAGACATCATTTTCTTCGAGAGCATGTGCAAAATAAGAATATTGTCATTAATTATGTGAATACTGAGAACCAGGTAACAGATATTCTTACAAAGGCATTAAATGAAGAAGCCTTTTGTAAAAATAGACTTGCACTTGGTATTATTAGAATTGCCTAATTATGTTTGATCGGGGGAGCATTATTCATATTTCTATGAATTTATATGTTATAATTTATTGAGGGGAATCATTATTTGTATGATTAAGGGGGAGAAAAATCACTTGTATATCTTTTTGTTGATAATAAAATGGGGCGAAGTATTTTTGGTATTATGGTGGTTTGTCATCATAAAAAATGGGAGATTGTTAGCTTTAAGGCTTCAATCAAACCAAGTATTTTGATGATAACAAACTCAGATTTTTTGTACTAACATTTTCAGTGTTTTAGAGTTATCTTGTAGAGCTCGAAAAGACGATTCCAACGCAATTTGAATCGCTCAAATCGAAGTTCAAACGAGAACGTTATAAGCAAAAGAAGATTGGAGAGAAAATCCAACGTGGCAGTGACATGTGGCACCTTGCTGACATGGCTCTGACGTAGCGACTGACGTGACACAAAAATGGTCAATATTGATGACGTGGCAAATGGCGCTCCAACCGATCACTTTTTGTTGATGTGGCACATGATGTGGAAATGACGTGGCGACCGTGGATGAATGAGATAATGACAAGTGGCGGTCACCCAGCTTCACGCGCGGACGCGCGCGTGCGCCGCATGTGCCTGCGGTTTCTTCACAGAATGCGGCGCGTGACGCTCAATCTCCTCCTCTGTACGTGTGGTGCTCATATCATCCAGTTATTTTTTATTTTCTTATTTTTCTTTAATTTTCTGATCCAATTTTCTCCAAATTCTCACCAAATTTCAGTCTTTTCAAATTTGATTTCCTTCCTAAATTTTCATCCTTCAAATCCTTTTTATTCTTCAAATCTCAATAATTCCAATCCTTCAAAATTCCTTTTCAAATCCTTTCCTTTTCTATTTTATTCAATCTCCACCCTTCATTTGCAATCATATCCAATGGCCAAAATTTATCTCTCTCGCTTAATAATTCGACTTGATTTACTCTTCATGGACACACCAAAAGCTATCAAGTCTTAAGCTCTCAATTCTCTCTCTTCTCAAATTCTTGTCCTCCTTGCTCCTAAATTGGCCTAGAGTTATTTTTGTGAGTTTTTTTTTTTTTTAGTGCTCAACTTGTGTATTTAGCCTTCAAGAGGTAATATTGTGAGGTTTTTTTTTTTTTTTTTTTTTTTTTTAAATTTTTTAGAATTGTATTAAGGTGTGGGTACATCTTGGGTTGTGAAAAAAAGAAATTGGTTTAATCCTGAACCAGTAAAAAGGATCTTGGGTTTCTCTTTAGCCTAGTAAAAAGAGGGTCGTGTGTCGGTTTGGTTCTCACCTGCAAGAGGATCACTTTAGTGAAATACCCAAGAAGGAGTCTTGGAGAGTGGAGTAGGCAATTTGCCAAACCACTATAATTCTGGTGTTTTCTCTTCTTCTCTCTTTTATTTCTTGTTTTCAAATTTTTTGCTTCTGTCTTAGTTATTTTTTTAATCTTTCCAAATTGCATGATTTAATTTTTAGTGTGTTATTTAAATTTATCCTTGTGTTATTTAAATTTATCCTTGATTAAATTGTCTTTAAATTTGAAGTTATCATAGCTTGCATGATTTAAGTTTTGTCTTGCATAAATTTTCTTTAATCAAATTAGTGGGTTAACTTTATTGAGCATTGTTTGAAAATAAAAATTATTTTAAAAAAAAAATTGGTAGTCAACCCTATTCACCCTCTAGTGTTGCTTTAGATCCTACACTGTGAAGGGTTAACTGGTTAACTTATATTGAGTGGATATAATATGAGTTCAACTATGGGCTCCTCTAGTGTTGCCTTTAGATCCTACACTGTGAAGGGTTAACTGGTTAACTTATATTGAATGGATATAATATGAGTTCAACTATGGGCTGATTAATCTCGGATCGTTGGAGCCCATAGGTCCATGAGGTTCACCTAGCTCGAAATGGATAAGCTATTTAAATATGATTTAAATATATGGAGATGAATTTGTGTAAAAATTATTTTAATATTGGATATTTAATTAATTACAGTTATTTAAATTATTTAAATAATTATTTATTAATTTTATTAGAAAATTAATTTGTAAAATTAATAAATTTTGATTTTAGAAATAAAATATGATTTTAAAATCAATTTTGAATTTTGGAAATAAAATTACACAAAAAAAGGAAAAATGAGTTTTTCCATATTCATCTTCAAAGTAGCTCATTAGGAACCCACCACCTTCAACAATAACTCCAAGCATGAGTCTCATGCATCCCATGTAGCAAATTTCTTTGCATGATAGTCTGCAATATATTGAAGAGATTGGAGTGAAGTTGAGATTGATGAACCAATAGAATTTTCAGAAAAATTCTTGAGAAGAAGTGTTCTTCATTATGGGTTGGTTCAGTGAACTTTCTCCAAATTCCCTTTGATTCCAGCTTATTTTGCGTCCCACAACTCAATCTAGAGCACCAAGAGGATAGTAGAGAAGATCTTGTGGTAGTCTACACAAGGATTTGGAGGATTTTGCCACTGGAAATCAAGATTTCAATGGTTTTGCCAAGGTATGTTCTTGAAACTCATTAAACTTTGTTTCTGCCAAGGTATGTTCTTGAAACCCATTAAACTTTGTTTTAGCATGTTTCTTTTCTGCAAAATTAATCAATTAGAATGCTTATGGATCCTAATGTCTTCTGCTGCGTGCTAGTGTTGATCCAATAAAACCATGGGATTTTGAACTTTTATATTTGCAATGAGTAGGAATAGAGTCTGGGGAAGGATCATATTTGGCATCAATAAGCCTTTTCTATAAACCATTGTTGTTGACAAGATATCTCCATATCTATTTACTGAGGAGTGCATCATTGATTATCTTAATTTTATCAATTTCAAGGGTGCCTTTTTTTTCTGGGAAAAGTAATTTGATCCCATCGCACCAAGTGAGAAGATCCTAATTTTTCAGTACCTTCCCACGGAAAGTCCGTCATATGCTTTTCAATTAGGGGTGTTCACGATTCGATTTGGAGCTCAAATCGAACCAAACCGTAAATTTCAGAAAGTTTGTTTCTGAAATCGAACCGAATCAAACTAAACCACATATAAGAGTTTCAATTTAGTTCAGTTTCACAGTTTTTTTCTTTAAGATAGAAATGCTTTACGTGAGGGTCTCAAGTTCAAGTTTCACATTTTTTCTTTTGTCTCGTGAAGTAACTTCATGAGAAAAACTTCACGAGGCAAAAGACTGATTTTCGCCTACGTACGGGTTAAATGCGTGTAACCAATGGTACCTGCTACCTAGAAGGAAAATAAAATATGAGGACGAAGGTAGGAGGAAGGAGAGTGAGACATGAGATTTGAGAGGAGAGTGAGAGGTGACAGATGACTCACGGTAGTGAAGAGTCTAAGACAGAGAGTGAGACGTGAAATTAGATCTGAGAGGAGATTTAAAACCCTAAGGATTAAGGAAAATGAAAAATATATATATATGATATATAATATATATATATTTATATATATATTTATATATATATATAATTTTAATTATTTATTAAAAAGCGGTTCAATTCGGTTTCAAATCGGTTTTCAGATTTGAAATCGAAACGAATCGCAATAATTCGGTTTCAACATATATCAAACCGAACCAAACTACATTAATTCGGTTTCAATTTGGTTTCAGTTTGATTTTAGTGGTATCAATGATCAACCCCTATTTTAATGGATTTTCAGACAGTCATAGGAGCTTTGAAGGTAGAAAGGAAGTATGTATGCAAGTTGGTATAGACAACCTATATTAAGGTTAGTCTACCATCCTTCGAACTGTAAGAAAGCTTCCAAGAAGCATATTTTTTTTCTCTCAATTTTATCAATAATCGGGCTCTAGAATTCGAGAGATTTAGGATTACCTCCTAATGGCATGCTCAGATAATTGATGGGAAGAGTGGTAGAGTGACAACCCCATATCAATTCAACACTATGAACCATGTTTTGACGTCCACATTGATACGAGAAAATGATAACTTTTGGTGGTTTACTTTTAATAGAGATTTTTAATTTTTTTTCTTGATCAACCACTGAAAAAAGAATAATATCATCTGCAAATAGTAAATGTGATATGTGCAAATGATTGTTTTCAATTTTGTGCTTCATAAATAAGGCAAGAGAAATAATCCATGGCAATAACAAAGAGAAAAATGGAGAGAGGATCTCCCTGACGAATACCTTTAGTTGCCTTGATGTAGCCTCTTGGCCTCCCATTTAGGAGGATTGAATAACTGACAGATGAGATACAAGCTTTTATCCCTCCAATCTAAGGCTAATGTAAGCCTTTGAGATATAGCAAAGATAAGAAAAAGTCCCAGTTTATCTAATCGAAAGTCTTTTCAATGTCAAGCTTGAAGATAAAACCTTTCCTTCTGTTGTTCTTCCAGAAAACAACAATTTCATTTGCAACAAGAATAAGATCCGTTATTTGCCTACCAAAGATGAAGGTAGATTGGTTCATGACAATGGTGCTGGGAAGGAAAGATTTAAGACGCTCAGCAAGAACTTTAGCAAGTATTTTGTAGATACTCGTGGTCAGACTAATGGGCCTGTAGTCAGAAACTCTCTGTGACATAACTTTCTTGGGTATCAAGGTAATGTAGGTAAACTTAACTGATTTGTTCACAATGCCATTCGCCAAAAAAAAAAAAAAAAGAAAAGAAAAAAGTGGAACATTTCCATAATTCCAGGCTTGAAGATGTTCCAATATTTTTTTAAAGAATTCGATGGTGAAACCGTCAAGATTGGGCATTTTGTTACTACTCAAAGATTTGATGCAATTAAATACCTCCATATCAGTAAAGGGTGCAATGAGATTGTTAGCTTCCAAAGGGGTTATGGGATGCCAGTTCAGATTTCCTATCAAACTGATGCATCTGCTACCTCCAATATAGATATCCTTGAAATAATAGATAAAAGCCTTTTCGATGGACAAATTAGTATAATATCTATCATTTTGTGGGCGCTGAATTTTAGAGATGAAGTTGAATTGTCTTCTAGCTAGGCAAGTCTTATGAAAAAAAGCAGTATTCTCATCTCCTTCATTCAACTAGTTTAATTTGTAAAGTTGTCTCTATTTTTTGGCTTATAACATTATAATACTTTGAAGGCCAGTCTTAAGAGCAATGTGCCTATTTAAGTCTTCCTCATTAATAATGCCATGTTCCTCCTTTCTATTAATATCAGAGATGAGTTTAGTGATTTCATTTGAATGCTCCATCTCTTTTTTTGAAGACTTTTAGGTTCCAGGCTTGCAATGGGCAGTAAAAGCTCTTAACTCATTATAAAAGCATGACCAAGATGACCTACTTTTTGCAAAGTCTGCCACACCTCCTGCACTTCCAACATAAAGGAATTGTGAGATAGCCACCTATTATCAAATTTGAATGGACTAGGCCCCCATTTAAGTGAATCAGATTCCAACAGTAAAGGATAATGATTAGAGGTCTTGCGCGTGAGCCTTTGGACTTGATGATTATTTGTACGAGGTTTCTGGAGAAATACATTTTGTGGAGTTGAACTAGTGTTGGTGTAGAATTGAAGTGGATGTAGTTCGATGTTTAGTACTTGATCCTCTAATTCTCTCTCAGTTGAATGTGTGCACTTGACTTAAAGAAACGGAACGCTTGATGTTCTTGAAATTTAAATCTTGGAAGAATGTTTGTATCTTCAGGACTTGAGCTTCAAGGAGCGGTTCAGTCTCCAGGAGTTAAGCCAGGAGTTAAGGAATCTTCTAATTGCTAGGAGATTTCTCTATAGACTCTCTGGAGTGCAAAATTTATGAAACCTTAAATGAAGGAGAACTCCTCTATTGATAGAGTTTTCAAGTGAGATTTATAGGCTTGGATTTGGTTGGTCCATGGACTTGGCCCTTGGGTACAACCAATTGGAATTGGGCCTTAATTGGCCTTTGGACCAAGTCTATTTTTGGACTCAATTGAACTTTATCCCAAATCTTAATATTTAATTAGATCAAAATAATTAATTTGATCCAACAGACACGATGAAAACACATGACATCATCGAGAATTGTCAATCTATGTGTTCAATTTTAATTTGGGACATATGTCACTTTTTAATTAGTCTCAAATTTGATGCTTTGTAATTTCATCATTAATTTGAAAATGACATGACGATTTGTGATTGGTTCAAAATTTTTCATTCAACAATAATAATGGATATTATTTTCCCAGTCGATGATATATAGGAAATGATCAATTTAAGACATAGTAGGGTTACTTTGAAGATTCATCCAAGTGATTTCTTTGATTTGAGGCAGCTCAATGAGTTTAGCAAAATTAATCCAACTATTGAATTTCTTCATTGTTGCATGGGATGTTCGATTTGAAGTGGTATTATAAGACTATTTATAGACATTGAAGTCACCTCCCAACAGCCAACATGTCCCACAAAGCTTAATGATTGGCTATCAACCAACAAGCTTTGTATTATATCACTTCTCACTTTGAGAACAATTAAACAAATGAATAATAAGAAGTTGAACATGGGCATCACACTTATCAATGAAGATTTTAGCTTGGAATAATAGAGGCCTCGACTCTACCTCTGAAAAAGCTATCATTAAGGAAGTGATTACGACAACAAGTTTAGATTTTATTATACATTCGCATAAATATTCACATATATAGCTACGTTTATTTTGTGAAAGTTAACGACAAACTACTAATATCGACTAATTTTAAGTTTTAATGAAAATATGAAGATCAAATTTAGCCATTTAAAAGTACATAAACTAAGGAAAATGTCATAAAAATATGAGTGACAAATGCTTGGTATGAAATCTTTCGGGTGGAAAAAATATTGAAGACTTATACTCAAGGTATGTATATCATATATAACATTGTAGGGATAAGTAAAATTTTATAATCTCTGGGTCTGAATCTCCACAAATCCACCAAGTGGTTTCAAGCCAAATTTTGGAGGAAAAAGGAAAGTTTTTAATTATTATGTTTTGTTAATACATTTGCATTGGTTATATTATTGGATTCTACGGGCTTCATGTTGGTGACTTTTTCTACATCTTGTCTTCTGTGTTGTTTTGTAAGATGTCCCACCTGGTGCTATTTTTTTTCTAGAAATACTATACTTGTATAGGTGTATCTGTGCAACATTATTTTTATATGGATTCTTTCCTTCCTTAGGTGTAGGCTGATCATGGTCTAACCTTCTTAAAGTTGTAAATATATAGAGGATTATTGTTCTCGATGCTTTAAGGTTGCCGCTTTTCTAAAAGATGTTTTGACTACATTGTTTTCAAGCGTGCTTTGTGTTAGTGAGATACTTTCACTCGGTATGAGTGTGTGCTAAAGAAATTGTTACTGGTTTTATTGGGATTTCAAGCTTATGGAGAAACTTGTACTTTTGTTAGTCAAGAGTTATTCTCTAGACTATTTATTAAAGTGAAGCAATCATCCGTTAGAGGGATTCTTGTATTTAGGGGAGCCTAAGTTTCTCAAGTAAAGAATTCTTTGTATGAGACAAGAAAAGATCAAGATTACACTTAAGAGGAAGTCTCACACTAGGAGGAGCCGAAGTTATTATTCACTATATAAAAGAAAGTAAGCTAAAAATTACCTTAATAGATTAAGCTCCAGCTGAGCCTCCTTCTTCCAGCTCACCTCACACAAGTAATAAAATGTTTATTAGAGAAGTTAGTTGAAACAAAATAAACTAACATCTCAGGATTACTATCTTTAACTAACTCTCTCAAAATATATGTACTGAATTTAAGAAATCAAAAGATAGAGAGCTCATACGTGAGTAAACCTGTAAAAACAAAAGGAGTACACTTCAAAAAAGCTTGAATAAAGAAGCATCTCTTACCTTGAAAGTGGATGTAAGTCTTAATAATTGAACCACTATAATCATCGTGTGGATCTCCTTCTCTTCTCTTCTTTTCTTGTGTTGTATGTTTCATATCCCTCATTTTTACTTCTTAATCTGCACAAAACAATAAAAAAACTCGTGAAGAAGTAGAGAGAATCTCATAACCCTAGAGAGAAAAAGTGTAAGTCTGAATGAAGAAGAAAATCTGATTTGCAAAGTGTTTTGTGAATTTTTCAAACTTTGATACGTGGCACAACCAGCTTCACAAATGTCACCTACCTACAATTATCACTAATAAAGAAAAGTAGACCATGGAAGAAGTGGCCTATGGGGCACTGATCTTGAACATTTTAGACAGTGTTCTTGCAATTTATTCATGAAAACACAACTTTTGATGTTTGGGAGAAGTTAAAGAAGCTTTACTTAAGGAATGATGTGCCTAACAAGCTCTAGATCAGATAAAGGTTGTTTTCTTTTAAGATGATTGTGTATGGTCGAATCTCGAGAAAAAGCATGTGAATGCCTTGCATCTCAAAAATCGATTTTTGAATAAACAAAAATAGTGTTCTAAAATAGAACATATGAAGGATAAACATATTAAATAACATGCTTTGGAGAAGGGAAACTAAGGAAGAACCATTCTTACCTTTGAAGATTCCCGAACTCCACGAAAAATCCTCTCGATCTTGGCACGAACTTCTCCTAAATCGAACTTGAACACAACCACGAGAATAATCTTGTTATTCTCAAGGATTTCAATAGAAGGATAGGTGGTATCCAAATAATTGAAAGAGGAAGAGGTAGAGAGATTTCTCTTAGAGAGTAAAGAGAGGATTTATTTTTTGGTGGCTAGAGTAAATTTCATCGAATGAAATTCTTTCCCTAAAAGAGTCGTAAGGAAGAATTTATAAGGAAGAGGTAGAGAGATTTTTTCAAGTCTTTCTTTATTTACCTTTGTGCTTAATTAATTAAATAATGTTTATTTAATTAATTAGAATATTAACTAAACAACAATATATACAATAAATCTAATTTAACGTATATATTTAATTAACATAAATAAACATCGTATGTTTATGTGCATCATCTCTCTATTAATTTAATTAATTAATTCTTTATGAATATAATTCACTTGAATAAAAAATTTGAATCTCATTCAAATATTTCTCTTCAACATAATTTAAATTATAGATCACATCATAATCAATTACATATTAATCACATTAATATACAATTTTCTCAAATTGATTTGAATAATTCAAATCATTCCTCTTTAATATCCTTTGGTGAGCTAAAAGAAGACCTGGTGGACCTACAGATCAAAAGTTCTAACGATATGAGATTAATTGTCTAAATTTGTTAATCAAATTAATTAATATTCATTAACTGTGGGTACACTCCACTAAAGACCCACAAATGCACTTTTCTCACTGTAGATATATTTTTGTATCCACGAATATAGACTAGTAACAACAAGTTAGTCCTTCATGGGTGTTCATAATACCAATTGGGTCAAATTATTGTTTTATCCTTGGGTTATTCTGTATCCTTAAGTACCAGTGCGCTTCTAATGAACAACCAGTTTATGATCCAACCAATAAACAGAAACCCTTCTTGGGTTGATGAAAGGCTATGACCCTTTGTTCAAGTCCCGAAGATACCACTTAAGGGAACACTAATCTACTTACCTTGAAGTCGGGAATGAGTGAATTCCATCTTGTATTATTATATTCCCAACTTCTCGCTTGGTCTTGTCCCCAAAATGGTAGGCTTATTGAGTCTGCCAAATGACCACTCTCACCTGTACAAATCAAAAGACAATCCCTCATGAATAGGAGTTCATAATACATTCAGGATTAAGACTAAGTTGCCTAGGTCATCCAATTGAAATAGGAACCAAACTAGTTAACGACATTACATCTAATGGTTATTATTTCGCGGTCTGGTCTTATGCAAACTCATTGCATAGGATACTCTCACTCGCATGTCACCTACACGAATACGTTGGATCATTGTGTTTGTATCAAATATAAAGTCGGTCATATCCATAGTGTCATCAAGATAAGATACCTAACCTTATCCCTATACCATAGACCCTTTAGGTTGTTTCTTTAACATTGATCCCTATATGTCTCCACATACAGTTCAAGAATCATAAAACAGCCTTGGATGTTAGTTTATTGGATTTAGGATTATTAAAACAAAATAGAATATAATACAATCAATAACATTTTTTGAATTAACATCAATAACTCTTTATTGATGAAGGTAAATTGATAACATTTACTATCCATGAGTTTTAGGACATAAAACTCAATAGACTAATTCAAAAACTTTGGATGCAAATCTTAATGAGTTCAAGAAACTCACCACTGAGTTTTCTCAAACAAGGGACAAGTTACGGGAGGACAATGAGGCAGCCATCTTGATAAACTCTCTCGATGAGAGCTACAAAGATATGAAGACAACTTTGAAGTATGGCAGGGACTCAATTCCAGTTGACAATGTGATATCAGCTTTGAAAAGTAAAGAATTTGAGCTGAAGGCTGATTCAAAGGGCAATAAAAATGTTGAGTCTTTGTTTACAAAGAGGAATTTTTTTTCAAAGAAAGGAAAATGAGGATTTCAGAAAGGTCATAGATCTCAGAAGAACAAATCAATGTATAATGCTTCTTCTATCATAAAGAGGGACATTTAAAGAGAAACTGCCCTGAGAGAAAGAAGAATACCCATAAGAAAGACTTTAAGAAGCCTAAGGAACATGGAAGAGGAGGTGTCTCTATTGGGAGGATGGACTTAGCTTTACAGAAGTCCTAGTTACCACTGAGGAAAAAGCAAAAGATCATGAAGCAAAAGAGGATTGGGTGCTGGATTTAAGTTGCACTTATCATATGACATCATTAAAGATATGGTTTATTTCCTACAAATCATGAAATGGAGGCTCTGTATTCATGGAAGACCATCATAGTTCTAAAGTGATTGGAATAGGCTCAGTGGTACTCAAACTCTAAGATAATAGGGACATACTTCTAAAAGAAGTAAGACATGTTCCACACCTGCGAAGGAATTTGATATTTATGGAAATGCTTGATGATCAGGGTTGTTCTTTTGTTGGGAAGAATGGAAGCCTAGAGATCATGAAGAAAGGAAGGATTGTCTTTGCTGGAATAAAGTCTAATGGGATTTATTTTGTGAAGAATGTTACATAGCCAGCTCAGTCTTGTGTTGTTTAAAAGGATAAAGTGGATGAGATTGACTTGTGGCATAGAAGACTCTTACACATAAGTGAGAAAGGCATACTAGAACTACAAAGACAAAGGCTGATTAAGTTTGGGAGGCACTAAGAGGCTGAATTTCTGTGAACACTGTGTATCTGGAAAGTCAAAAGGCAGAAATTTGTGAAGGGAACTCACTCTACCGTAGAAGTACTTAGCTATATACATGTTGATTTGTGGGAACCTACAAGGACTCCCTCATGGAGTGGCTTAAGGTATTTTCTTTCCTTAATAAATGATTTCTCAAGAAAAGTTTTAGTGTTTTTGTTAAAATCTAAAGACCAAACTTTTGACAAATTTAAAAGTTGGAAATCTATTGTTGAGAATCAATCTAATAAGAAAGTAAAATACCCGAGGACAGACAATTGATTAAAATTCTTAGGCAATTACTTTAATAGTTTTTATGCTAAGAATGGAATAACCAGACATAAAATAGTAGCTTACACCCCACAGCAAAATGGCTGAAAGGATGAACATAACTATCCTAAAGAGGGTCAGGTGTATGATTTCAGAAGCTAAAGTAGCAGAATTCTTTTGGGCAAAGGCAGTAGCTATAGCCTATTTTACAATCAATAGAAGTTCTTGTACAATTATTGATTTTAAAATACCTGAGGAAGTTTGGTCAGGGCTGAAGGAACTCTTAACGAAGAGCATCCATGAGCGTTTTTGGATCTTTTTAATTTCATTGTGACCGAAATACCACACACACATTCTAACAATAATTATGCAATTTACATTAATTAATGGCATGCTTTGATAAATAAAATACAAGGGATTGAGTTCACATACCAATTGAAGACTCTCTTCAATCCAAACTCAACGCAGCAGAAACTACCCTCTACAAACTGTATCGCCTAGCAAAACAGTCAGCTACAGCAGCACGATAGTCTACATGAATGGCAGCAACACGAACAAGCACAAGCAAGCACGAGAGGCGATGACACCACCACTTAGAGCCCTTGATATTCTCGGAGTGAGCATCCAAAGCGTAGTCTTTCTTGAATTTGGTAGAGGTCGGAGGAATGGGCTGATCGTGTAGATGATAAGCAAGTGGAAGAGAAAGCCATCGTATAATGGGGATGCTATCGTTTAGAGAAAGCTACACGATCGTGTAGGTTTTACTAAGCGATTGTTTAGTAATAGGTAAACGATCGTTTAGAAAACACAGCACGCTAGGCGATCGTTTAGTGAAGCTAAGCGATCGTTTAGAGAAAAACATGTGATTGTTTAGAGAAAAGCGTGTGATCGTTTAGACATGGGTGTGCGATCGTTTAATTGATGAAGCTCTATCATATAGGCTCTCAGCTAAGCGATCAAGAAGTTCTCACACCGATTGCGATTTCTTTGAACTCTTGCAAAATGAAACAAATTTTCATTTTATTCTTCAGTTACAATAACCATTACTGAATTTCCCACTAACAAACGATCGAGGAGAATATTTTGGCCAATTATCACATAATTAACCAATTTAATTAATAAAAAATATAATCATATTATATTCCTATAGTTTGATATCATATTCTACTATAGTAATTTCTCTTTCATTTGATATAAATAATATTTATATCTAATTTCCTCCAATATAATGTATCTCATACATTTAGTCAATAATATTATATATAGTTAACCAGATCAATTATATCATATATAATCGAACTCCCTCTTGTCAATTTGAACATTTCAAATTCACTCAAAAAACTAATTCCCGACTTTATCCAAGCTACCTACCTTATAGACATGTGGCTCGAAGCTCCAACAATACATGAATAGTTGACTAAATTCTTTAGCCACGAGATCCACCATCCGTTAATTGCCAGGCATTCCACTAAAGACCAACAGTTGAACTGTTCATACCAAAGATATATTTCGGTGTCCATCGGATATAACCAATCATGAGTACGATGACCATTCACAGATGCTCATAAGTACAGCTGGGCCAATTTACCATTTTTCCCCTATAGTTACATCTCACTCCTTTAGTACCACTGATTCCTCTACTGAACAATACAACATAGTCCAACTATGTGTGAACACTTCTCGGGCCAAGAGAAAGTGTTGGGCACCACATCGTTCAAGCCCTGGAATCAGCCCTTAAGGGAGCTATCTATCTACTTGTCCTTGCCTCGGGAAAGAAGTGAATTCCATCTTGTGTTCTAAGTTCCCAGCTCTCAAATCAGACGAATCTCCAAAATTGTAGGTTTGAATCGGCGACCTGGCCACTTGCACCCATACAAATCGAAGCACCACCCTCAATGGCAGGAGTTCCTAACTCACTCAGGATTGAGGTCGTGTTATATATTGTCATCCTAATAAAGTGAAGTCTCTGTCATGAACGGTGTTATATAATGAGCCATTAACACATCGTGGTCAGTCTTATACAAACTCTTTATATAAGACGCCCCCGCTCGCATGTCCCTTACACGAATGATCAGGATCAGACCATCAATGACAAGTTACAATACTTGTGACCGTTCCGCAAAGTGGGTCGCATTCGTAGCGTTACCAGGATAAAGTTTCCCTCTTATACCCATATACTACAGACCATTTTGGTTATCACTTAAGATATGATCCACTTGTATGTCACCACATACATGCTTAAGTTACATACAGATAACTAGGGATTTTATGTTTATTGGTTTGTGGTAAAGTAAATAAAAACATACAACTGAGCAAAAACAAGATGTGAAGTAAATAATCATATATTATACTGAAGGAATTCGGAACTGAGATTTCCATGAGCAGCGGAACAAGATTATTCCAAATCACAATCATAAATGAACATAACATTTACAGTCAACATCAAACAAACGGTTATACAATTCATACAGAAATTACAGCATGAAAAATACAAATGCACAAAGAGCAAACTGTACGAACAATCGAAGAAGCTTCTCCACGCTCTGTTGCGCGACCGTTCGAACAACAGCGACACGAATGCTGGATCTACATGACCGCAACATAGCATGAACACTTCGTGCTCGTCCTCAATGATCGCCTCGGCCATAAACTCCTCTGCAACACAAACGACCTCCACAGCACCACGAACAGCCTTCAGAAAACCTCGACGGTGTCGAGTTGAGTCTGACACCACCAACAAGTTGACCTTGTATTCTTAGTGTGAGAATCCAGAGAGTGGACTCTGTTCAGACTTGATATGAGGCAGACAAAGGAGGAAACACTGATCGCGTACACGACTGGGCAAGTGGGAGATGGCGAAGACCTATCATACAGTCGATGCCCAATCATTTAGATTAAGCTAAGCGATCATCTAGCAAAAGCTATGCGATCGTTTAGCTCATCGTTTAGCTCGGTCTATCGCCTACAGACACTACACAATCGTTTACCTTGGGTCAGCGATCGTCTAACAAAACTATGCGATTGTTTAATACAGCATAATCGTTTAGGTCTACTCTACACGGTCGTTTAGCTCGCCCAGCGTCGTTTAGTAAATCCAAATTTACTTGACGACTATGTGAGTTCTTTTGCGCGAGAAAGAAAACTCAAAACTTTTTCAATCATTTTGTAAAACTTCTTTTCAAAATTGGAAAACCATTTTCCTTTTCAACTCACGGTTACCATGATTCAATAACCACCCACTACTTTGGTTATTTAAAAGAAAAAGAATTAATTATCCAATAATTAATATTATTATCATACCATATTTAAAACCTATAGTTTTAATATTTCATCTCATGAAACATATAAACCATAGTTCTTTTTCTATTCCATGGTACTTAATGTAAATCTCATTTACATCAATCCTCCACTAGATTGATCTAATACATCAAACCGATTATATCACATATAATCAAAATACCTCTTGTCAATTTGAACATTTCAAATCAACACCAAGAACTGATCCTCACTTAATCCATTGAGCTACCAAGGGGACCTCATGGACCTTTAACTCGAAGCTCCAAGGGTATGTAAATAACTGACTAAACTCTTTAGTCACGAGATCCACCATTCGTTAACTGCCAGACACTCCATTAAAGATCGACAGCTGAACTCTTCTTACTACAGATATATTATGTGTTCATCTTAACCAATGAGCAGTGTGACAACCCTTCACAGATCGCTCATAAGTACAGCTGGGCCAATAACTATTATGCCTCTGTAGTTACATCTGTCTCCTTAAGTACCACTGATCCCTTTAATGAATATATGTCATAGTTCTACTCTGACTTAGTCTTCTCTTCCAAAGAGAAGTTGTGGCCACTATGTTTAAGCCCTATAATCAGCCCTTAAGGGAGCAATCTCTCTACTTATCCCTGCTTCGGGAAAGAAGTGAATTCCATCATATGGATTGAGTTCCCAGCTCCTAGATCAGACAAGTCCCTATAAAGGTAGGCATGTTGAGTTGGCAATCTGGCCACTCTCACCCATACTAATTAAAGGACCGCCCTCAAAGGTAGAAGTTCCCAAAACACTCAGGATTGAGGTCGTGTCACCTATGGTCGTTTAGGTGAGATGTAAGTCTCTAGTATCAACGGCATTATATACAGAGTCTAGTCATCTCGTGGTCCAAGTTGTATACAAACTTTTTGTATAAGACACCCTCGCTCCACGTCTTCACATGAATGGTCAGGATCTACCATCTGTAGTAGTTTACAACACTTGGAAACCTCTACAAAGCGGGTCGTATCCGTAGTGTCACTAGGATCAAGTATCCCACCTTAATCCTTATACTACAGATCTATTTAGGTTATCACTTAAGACATTATCTACTTATATATCACATAAACATGCTTAAGTTCACATAAGATAACCAAGGAGTTTTGTTTATTGGATATGAGTAAATGCCAGAATTAAATAACACTTATTTTATTCATTGAACAATTTGTATCTTTACAAAACAACGAGACTCCGGGAGAATTAGAACACCAATCCCAACATATACAACATAAGCGTTCGTAAAAATTGTTTACAAACTACAGGACATGAGACTTTAGGGTATTAACCTCAACAATCTCCCACTTATCTTAATGCGAAGTGGGGTGTACATGAAACTAGTACAAAACAATTAACTAGGGCATAAAAACCTAGTATTAGAAAATCTCCCACTTGCCCTAGTCCAGCCACGAGCAATCCTGTAGACCCATGCTCTGAAGGTGAGCCTCAAACACTGTAGCCGTGAGAGCCTTCGTAAATGGGTCAGCAACATTATGCTCCGAAGCGATCTTCATGACGATCACGTCCCCTCGATGCATTATCTCACGGAAGATGATACTTTGACTCTATGTGTTTGTCGTGCCTGTGACTCCTAGGCTCCTTGGAGTTTGCCACTGCCCCACTATTATCACAATAGAGGGTAATGGGTCTAGATATATCTGGAACAACTTTCAGTTCTATCAAGAACTTCTTGAGCCAGACAGCCTTCTTAGATATTTCATAAGCTACTACATACTCCGCCTCCATAGTGGAGTCGGTGATGCACCCCTGCTTAGTGCTTTGCCACACTATAGCTCCTCCGTTGAGAGTAAAGACTGGTTCTGACGTGGACTTGCGAGAGTTCTTAACAGTCAGAATCCGTGTATCCAATAAAGATTAAATCCCTAGATCCATACACGAGCATGTAGTCCCTCGTTCTCTGAAGATACTTGAGCATATTCTTCACTCCAATCCAATGACCCTGGTTTGGGTTAGACTGATACCTACTGACTATGCCCAAAGTGCAGCAGATGTCTAGATGAGTACAGGGCATCCCGTACATCAAACTGCTAACGACAAACGCATATGGGACCTGTCTCATCTCCTCAACCTCTTGAGGCGTCTTAGAACACATGTCCTTAGACAAAGTAACTCCATGCCTGAACAGCAGTAGGTCCCTCTTGGAGTCTTGCATCGAGTACTTGAGCAACATCTTGCCAATGTACGATGCCTGAGGCAGTGCTAACACTTTGTTCTCATGATCCCGAAAGATCTGTATACCTAGAACAAACTGAGCCTCTCCCAAATATTTCATTTGGAATTGGGTCGCTAGCCAGTTCTTATATGCAGTTAGTAGACCTACATCATTCCCAATGAGTAGTATATCGTCTATATACAACACTAAGAAGACTACTGAATAGTTGATGATCTTCTTGTAGACACAAGGTTCATCAACGTTTTGGTCAAAGCCATACGATTTGATCGTAGTATCAAACCGTATGTTCCAAGATCGAGACGTCTGTTTCAGCCCGTAAATGGACCGATTCAGCTTGCAAACACTTTTGCTCTTGACCTTGGGCTATGAATCCCTCGGATTGCACCATACAAATGGTCTCCTCAAGATTGTCATTCAGAAAGGCCGTCTTGACGTCCATTTGCCAGATCTCATAATTATAATAAGCTACAATGGACAAAAGGACGCAGATCGACTTTAACATGGCAACAAGCGAGAAAGTCTTCTTATATTCGACTCCCTCTATTTGGGTATAACCCTTTGCCACAAGTCGAGCCTTGAAGGTCTACACCTTCCCATCTGCACCCTGTTTGTGCTTGTAGATCCATTTACAACCTATAGGTCTTACCCCATCAGGGTGATCTACAATATCCCATATTGAGTTGAAGTACATCGACTTCATCTTGAGATCCATGGCTTTTACCCATTCATCTCGATCAACATCCTTCATTGCCTTCTAATAAGACAACGGATCCTCAACATCGCCATCTGCTATCATAGCAAGGATTTTCATGAATCCTAGATAGCGAACGGGCGAGTTTGCAACCCTCCCACTACGTCGAGGTTCCCTCAACTCTTGAGGTAGAACTGATCTACTAGATAAACTTCCATCAATAACTCTTGCTGATATAGTAGTCTCTTCAACAACTCTTGTTGAAGTTTCAGTAGTTTCATTGGAAAGCTCACGCAACATGACTTTACTTCATGGACTATGCTCCCTTATATGATCCTCCTCTAGGAAAGTAGCGTTCGTTGAAACAGACACCTTATTTTCTGATGGATCATAAAAATAACCCCCTCGTGTACCTTTGAGGTAGCCTACAAAGAGGCATAACCTCGACCATGGTTCCAACTTCTTGGGATTTGCCTCAAGCACATGTGTAGGATAACCCCAAATGCGGAAGTGATGTAAACTAGCTTTACGCCCGTTCCACAACTCTAGAGGTGTTCTCCACTACGAAACCCCAAAACAAGTTCGGTAAGGAAGCATGACTCATCATCAAAGGAACCATGTCCAACAAGGTTCTATTTCTCCTCTTCACTACACCATTTGCTGAGGTGTACCCAACGCTAGAGTTGAGAAACGATTCCATGTTCTATCAAATAGTCCTGGAATCCCGAGTCCAAAAACTCTCTACCTCGATCTGATCGAAGTGTTTTAATCCGTCTATCTAATGCGTTTTCAACTTCAGCTTTGAACTCTTTGAACTTTTCAAAGGATTCAGACTTTCATTTCATAAGATAAACATATCCATACCTAGAGTAATCATCAGTAAAATTGATTTACTGTGCGTTGCTAAACGATCGTTTAGTCAGTTACTAAACGATGAAGCTTGCTGAGCTAAACGATTGTCTAGTGCATATGTGCGTTAAACGATCGCGAGCATCCCATCGACTACACGAACCAATACTCAACGATTGCTTACCCCATCGTCTACACGACCTGATCAACCCTTGATTGTCTTCTTCCTCGAAGAACAACAACCCTTGCTCTAATCTTCTTCACGAATGACTCAAGACTCAAACTGACTTTGAATTACAGACTCGATAACGATTAATAATGCCCAAAAACACAGGGGCCTTTACAATCAACCAAAAATGTAAAAGAATTAAATTAAACCGAGGCTAACATACTAGAAAAATCCATTAACCCGCACATCCACAAAAATTTAACGATTAAACAGAGCAGATATGCACTCACCAAGAATGTATACGTAATTCGTTGCAACAATGAAATTAGAATATCAGAACCTGGCTCTGATACCAATTAAAAGAACTCTTAATGAAGAGCATCCATGAGCGCGTTTGGATCTTTCCGATTTCATTGTTACCGAAATACCACACACGCATTCTTACAAATAATTATGCAATTTACATTAATTAACGGCATGTTTTGATAAATAAAATACAAGGGATTGAGTTCACATACCAGTTGAAGACTCTCTTCAAATCGAACTCAGCGTAGTGGAAACTACCCTCTACGAACTATATCGTCCAGCAAAATAGTCGGGTATGGCAGCATGATCGTCTACATGAACGTCAGCAACACGAATAAGCACGAGCAAGCAGAAGCGGGGACGAAACCACCACTTAGAGCCCTTGGTATTCTCGGAGTGAGAATTCAAAGCGTGGTCTTTGTTGAATTTGGTAGAGGTCGAAGGAACGTGCTATTCGTGTAGATGATAAGCAAGTGGGAGAGAAAGCTATCGTATAGCGGGGATGCTTATCGATTAGAGAAAGCTACACGATCGTGTAGGTTTTATTAAGCAATCGTCTAGTAATAGATAAATGATCGTTTAGAAAGCATGGCATGCTAGGCGATCGTTTAGAGAAAAGTGTGCAATCGTTTAGATGCGAGTGTGCGATCGTTTAAGCGATGAAGCTCTATCGTATAGGCCCTCAGCTAAGCAATTAAGACATTTTCACACCGATTGCGATTTTTTCGAACTCTTGCAAAATGAATTTTCATTTTATTCTTCAGTTACATTAACCGAATACTGAATTTCTCACTAACGCACGATCGAGGAGAATATTTTGGCCAATTATCACATAATTAACCAATTTAGTTAATAAAACAATATAATCATATTATATTCTTACCCTATAGTTTGATATCATATACTAATATAGTAATTTCTCCTCCACTTGATATAAACTATATTTATATCTAATTTTCTCCAATATAATGTATCCCATACATTTAGTCAATTATATCATATATAATTAACATATATAATTGAAGTCCCACTTGTCAATTTGAACATTTCAAATTGACCCAAAAACTGATTCTCGACTTTATCCAAGCTACCTAGGGGACCTTATGAATCTGTGGCTCGAAGCTCCAATGGTACGTGAATAGCTGACTAAACTCTTTAGCGACGAGATCCACCATCCGTTAACTGCCAGACATTCCACTAAAGACCAACAATTGAACTCTTCTTACCACAGATATATTTCTGTGACCATCGAATATAATGAATCATGAGTACGATGACCCTTCACAGATGCTCGTAAGTATAGCTATGTCAATTTACCATTTTGCCCCTGTAGTTATATTGCACTCCTTAAGTACCACTAATTCCTCTAATGAATAATACAACATAGTTCAACTATGTGTGAACACCTCTCGGGCTAAGAGAAAGTGTGTGGCGCCACATCGTTAAGCCTTGGACTCAACCTTTAAGGGACCTAGTCATTCGCACCCATACAAATCAAAGAACCACCCTCAATGGCAAGAGTTCCCAACTCACTCAGGATTGAGATCATGTTACCTATGGTCATCCTAGTGAAGTGAAGTCTCTATCATGAACAGTATTATATAACGAGACATTAACACTTCGTGGTCAGGTCTTATACAAACTTTTTGTATAGGACGCCTCCGCTTACATGTCCCCTACACGAATAATCAGGATCAGACCAAGTCACAACATTTGTGACCATTCCACAAAACGGGTCGCATCCGTAGCATTACCAGGATAAGTTTCCCTCATATATCCATATACTACAGACCATTTTGGTTATCACTTAATACATGATCCACTTGTATGTCACCACATACATGCTCAAGTTACATATAGATAACCAGGGATTTTATGTTTATTGGTTTGTGGTAAAGCAAATAAAACATACAACTGAGCAAAAACAAGATGTGAAGTAAAATATCATATGTTATGCAACACAAGCATTTGTACAAACTGTTTACGAACTATAGGACACGAGACTTTAGGGCATCAACCTAACAAAAGCATCCTCCAAACCTCTCTTTCTTAAAGCCTTTTGGTTGTGTGGGCTATATTCATGTCAGACAAGGAAGGGAGAGTTCAACCTAGGGCAATGACGTATATGTTCATTGGCTATTCAGAAGGAAGTAAAGGGTTCAAGTTGTGGGATTTCAAATCTAACCCAAATATAATCAGTAGGGATGATGTGTTCAGAGAAGAAATGCTCTATATGGATTTTAAAGATCCGAAAACAACTGAAATTGATGATGGAACAGTGGCTCAAGACCATTATGAGGTTGAACTTTCCAATGCTCATCAGACCCCTTCTAATCCTATTCAAATTGATCATCTTGATCAGCTTAAAGAAGAAAAGACAGGTATAGAGATAGAAATTCAAGAATCTCAAGCATAGAACCTAGCAGATTACACTCTAACAAGAGATAGAAGTAGAAGAGAAAGAAGGTCATCCCAGAGATATAGAGAAGATGACTATGTAGCATTTGTAAACCTCTGTGATGACCTAAATGATGATGAATCGAGGAACTTTGAAAAAGCTATCAACAGTGAAGAGAAGAAATAGTGGGTGAAGAGCGTGAACAGTGAAATGAACTCTCTGTATAAAAATGAAACCTGGACCCTAACTCCTCTACCTTCTAAATAGAAAGTGGTGACCTGTAAGTGGATTTTCAAAAAGAAGCTTGGGAAGGCAGATAAAGGTAGAGTTCGGTACAAAGCTAGATTGGTGGCTAGAGGGTACACTCAAAAAGAAGAGCTAGACTATAATGATACTTTTTCTCCTTTGGTGAAGCACACTTCCATTAGAGTACTTTTAGCCATCGTGGCTTGAAGAAATTTAGAGCTAGAGTAACTAGATATCACTACAGCTTTTCAACATGGGAAGTTAGAAGAGACTATCTACATGTCTTAGCCTGAGGGGTATAAGAAAAAAAGGGCAGGAGACCATGTGTACTTACTTAAAAAGTCCCTTTATGGACTCAAGTAGTCTAATAATGCTGATATAAACGATGATGATTTCATCTCAAGTCTATAGTTCAAAATGAGTAGTTATGATTCTTATGTTTACATAAGAGAATGTGCAAACAAGGAAGAAGTATATCTTTTCCTTTATGTTGATGATATCTTATTGGCAGACAGTAATATGGGTGAACTAGATGAAATTAAAGCTCAAATGAGCAAGGAGTATGACATGAAAGACCTAGAGGCTGCAAGGAAGATCCTAGGCATGGAGATCTATAGAAATAGAAGCAAATGAGAGTTGTTCCTTTGCCAATTTGAATATACATCTAAAGTTCCAAAGAGGTTTAATATGGCAGAAGCTAAAGCTATGTGTACTCTAATCGTTCAACATTTCAAGCTCTCAGCCCCAGATTCTACCACTACTAAAAATCAAAAGAAAGTAATTGAGAGAATCCTCTATTCTAATGCTACAGGTATCCTAATGTACCTAATCGTATGTACTAGACCTGATTTAGCTCACTATTCCAGCTTAGTGAGCAAGTATATGGGAAATCCAGAGAAGACACAGTGAGAGGCTACTAAGTAGATTTTTAGATACATAGTGGGAACTCAGAAGAAGGGCTTCTTATATAGACACCATGATACAACTAGCCTAAGTCTAATAGGCTATTCTAACTCAGATTTTGCTGGAGAGTTAAACAAGCTAAGGTCAATAACATGGTATGTTTTTCAGTTTGGAGGAAATACTATGAGCTAGAAATCTAACCTACAGTCTATAGTAGCCTTATATACCATAGAAGTAGAGTTCATTGCATTAACAGAGGTTGTAAAAGAAGCTAAATGGCTACAAGGACTCCTATCAGACTTTGGTTTCAATCAGAAAATAGTAAGCATAAAATGTGATAACCAAAGTACAATTTTCCTAACTAAAAATCCTCGGTTTCATAACAAAGCATGTGGACATTCGAATGCATTTTATGAGAAATAAAATAGAGAAAGGAAAAATCAAAATAGAAAAAATTAAAACAGAAGAGAACTTATCTAACTGCCCAACCAAGGTAGTGGTTCACTCTAAGCTCGAGTATTGTCTAGGTCTACTAAAAATACTAGACCATTCAACTGAAGGTTGAAGCTGCAAAACAAATTTGAAGTATGAGAAATTCTTTAGCTCAAGGTGGAGAGTTGTAAAAGAAAGTGAGCTAAAAATTACCTTAACAGATCAAGCTTCAGCTAAGTCTCATTCTTTCAACTCACCTCACACAAGTAATAACATGTTTGTTAGAGAAGTTAGTTGAAACAAAATAAACTAACTTCTCAGGATTACTGTCTTTAACTAACTCTCTCTATATATATGTACTGAATTTAAGAAATCAAGAGATAGAGAGCTCATACATGAGTAGATCTATAAAAACAAAAGGAGTACACTTCAGAAAAGCTTGAATAAAAAAGTATCTCTTACCTTGAAAGTGGATGTAAGTCTTAATGACTGAACCACTATAATCATCGTGTGGATCTCCTTCTCCTCTCTTCTTTTCTTGTATTGCATGTTTCATTTTCTTCATCTTTACTCATCAATTTGCACAAAACAATCAAGAACCAGTGAAAGAAGTAGGGAGAATCTCATAACACTAGAGAGAGTGTATAAGCCTGAATGAAGAAGAAAAATTGATCTGAAAAGTGTTATGTTCATTTTTCAAACTCTGATACGTGGCACAACTAGCTTCACAAATGTTGCCTACATTTTTCAAAGTCTTATTCCATTTTACAAGTCTATTTGTTTTTTTTGGCTTTCTTTTAAGCTGAAGATCCATTTTATAAGGCTCATTTTGTCATAACACATTAAAGTTAGGTTGTCCGTTTATCCATATAAATGTCTTCGGTTAACAGATAAGTACTACATTGTAATTGCTTAACTTTATATTAGTGAAATTATCTTTTCTAGGGCATGCTTTCCCTAAGACGTAGGTAATATTACACTAGGTTATCAAACCTTTTGTCTCTTTCTACTATCATTAATATTGTTTCATTCCTTGTGATTGGTCTTGTTGTAACATTGTGTGTGGTTTGTAACAATTTGTATTAGATTAGACTTCTTATTTGTGTTAGATTGCACTTCTTTCAATGCCTAGATAAAAAATGTGGTTATGAAGTTGAACGCTTTTCTTTAAAGAAAATGAAAATCATTGGGCTAGAAATCAAACACATTTTTACAAAAGCCAAATTTCTATCAATCCTAATTTACCAAAACATTCAAATGGAAAATAAATTTTATTTGATGAGACTTAAACAAAGTGTCTATACAAACTACTCAAATTCTCCACCTTTAACTATACTTTTATTAAATAATTAAAAAAAAAAAAAAAAACCATACCCTTATCGTATAGAGGTGTCTTTAATCTTTGAATCCATAATTTCTTTTTCTTTTGAAAAATTTGAATCCTTAATTTGCTCCCACAATTATTTAGGGATATAAATACAAATAATTTTTTTTTAAAAAAATAGTACAACATAAGGAAACAAAAAGAACGTTAAGAACAAAACAAATACAAGTAGCTAATTACTATAAATAATTGAGCTATATCTATTACGCATAATATATATTATAGTTGTTACTCCTAATTCTACTCCCTTAAATGGCGGGTCAACGAAAGGCTCATCCGAGCTTATTTTAACATCATATAGTTAATGGAGTTTTATATATATATATATATTTTAATAAATGTGTAGTGGAAAATCGAATATATGATCTTGATATCAATAATTCAAGTTTTATGAGAGTATAATTATGCTTATATTGGAAATTAATAACTAGAGTTTAAAAGAAGACTTAAAAAAAAAAAAAAAAAAGATACAATATTAATGGTTTTTTACATCTAATCAAATGTAAAATTATTCAATAAAGTATAAGGTCACCATAATGTCATTGACAATTTTGCACAGCTGGATATATTATTAAAAAGATATGTTTGCCTTCTAATAACTATTAAGTATGCCAACATATGATACATCAACATAGTTCAATTGAAATTAATCATGTACAATTAATAAAGATGTCAAAGATTTGAATCCTTCACTTATATATATTCAATTAAAAAGAAGACTATTGGATTCGTACAACTTTAAAGTATTTTATTATAGTTACTTATATATATATACACTATTTAATTGTACAAAACTGTATGACACGTTGTAGTAATCCCTTCAAACGATTTTTAATGGAAGTGATGAATCCAGTCGTGTAAACTAACCAAACCCAACATTCAATATTCTATCTTGATGATAATTACACAACCCATAATTCTAAAATAAAAGTAATTAGTTTATGCCATTGAGATGATCCATTAGAACCCCAACACACCCCATTTATAAAAGGGTTGATTATCTCAACCTTCACCACACAACTTACTTCCTCACTTTGGAACTACTTTTGTTTAACTAATAATATATATCTCTCTCTTTAGAAATATGGGTGAGGGAAGGGGCAGTGCAGCTGTAAGCATAGTGATGGCTTGCTTGTTGTTGCTCCAATATTGTGAGATGGCTCATGCAGCTGTTTACACTGTTGGAGATGATCAAGGCTGGACCTTCAACGTCGACTCCTGGACCAACCAAAAGCTCTTTCGAGCCGGTGACACACTTGGTAACCTTCCTACATGGTTAGAGTCATTTTTAAATGATTACAACTACTTCTGTAATATTTTTTTAATATATACGAGATCGAGAGGTCGATAGATGCATTTAGATATTTCAACTAGATTGACACATTCTTAGCACTATCATCATTATTCGGTTCAAAAGGATATCATTTTTAAAATCACTCTAAATTACATTTTTAATCACTCAAAATTATTTACAATAAATTTTACACTTTTAAATACAATTTTGTATCATTAAAATTAATTTTAAATAATTAAAAACATGTTTCAAAGTGATTTTAAAAATGGTAAGAGTGATTTTAACCATTTTAAAATCACTCAATTATGTCCTCCTTCTCTCGATCTCTGTCTATGTTGTTATTGGGAAATGATAAGTTAAATTGCATATTTACCACTCGCTCGTCCGTGTGACTTAACTTTTAAGGTTCATATCTTACATTTCTAAAATTTTTATACTGTGTTAGTGTTTTATTCCAACTTTCAATTTTTTGTATTCAGTGATGTATTCAGTGAACCACAATTATAAAAAATATCATCATGTAAATCTAGAAACTTTTACACATTAAGTTATATTTAGAATATATTTTTAAGTGTTTAATTTAAAAATATATTTTGAAAGAAATTGAAATATTTGATAACCACTCAAAATAGATTTTCAAGTGTATTTAATCAATTTTTATCAAAAGTGTTTAAATAAAAATGATTATTTAAAAAAAATACTTTCTTCACAAGTCAATCCAAACGAGTCCTAAATTTTAATATAAAATCGGTTGAATATTTTGTCAATCTTCTAGATGTATTATACACACAGTATTAAAAACTTTGAAGGCTTTTTAGACATTTTTGTTATATAGTTTAAAATTTGTTTAGACATTGTACACATCTTCTTCGTGTTTCTTGCTAAAAAAATAGTTTAAATTTTATTGAGAACAAGTAATAGAAGATAATACTGAAGTTATAATAATTTAACCAAGCTAGTCTCTAGTTAAATGATTTAGAAGGAAATAAATGAAACATTACTCAAAAGAAGATGCTACAAAAATATTTAGTATATAAATGTTTGAGCCGTATCGGCAATTGTGTTTCTAAGGGCACGTTTGATTCACGAGTTTTTCATGGAATTTTATATTGACATTTAATATCCTTTTTGTTTCATAAAATTTCAATTTTTATAATTTAGGATATTATTATCCAGGGAATTTCAAAACTCATATGACATGGGTTTTTTAATATCCCGCAAAAGTGTGAAATTTTTTATGTTTGGGAGACAACAAGTAAAAATATAACTAACTTAATTAATTAATTAATATCAATTACTCATTATTAATATTTTTAATTAATTATTAAATATAAATATATTAATTAGATTTAATAAATTTCAACTAATATTTTAATCATTAATATTTTATGTTATCTAAACTATTCACATCCACCACCACCACTTTCATTTAATTAATTTTAGTAATTAATTTAAATTAATTAATTAATTATGTTTAATAAAAATTTAATATAAAAGTATTCATTTATTTTTATTTTTATTGATTAAATAATGTTAAATTTATTTGATGACTAGAATAATTGGTCTCTTGTATTTAATTAAGTAAATATTTAATTTTGGTTTCTCTTTACAAAATTGGTAAAATGAATATATATATTTAACTTCCAGACATTAATTATCCTGTATATCCAAACACATATATTAATTATCTCAGACATTTTAGACATTCAAATCTCAGATATTTAATATATATATACCCATGAAATAATATCTGTGATCCAAATGAGCTCTTAGTGAAACAATGATATAAGCATTTAGGAAAGAAAGTAAAATTGCTGAAAATATTTACAAACAATAGCAAAATATCATAATCAATCGTAGTCGATCTGCGATGAACCACGATAGACTACTATCTGTGTCTACCATGACATAAATAGACACAGATAGTAGTCTATCATGATCTATCGCAGATAGCCAGTAACTTTTGCTGTATTGTAAATGTTTTTGTTCATTTTTCTATACTTGTTATTAATAATAATAATAATTATTAAAAAAAAAAAAAAAGCATCTAATATGTAAATGGAAGAACTTCCCTTTAAAAATATTTGTGTGGTTTTGTGACAGTATTCAACTATAGGCCTGTGGCACACAATGTGGTGGCTGTCAACAAAATGGGTTACAATAGATGCATAACTCCAAGGGGTTCCAAAGTTTTTCAAACAGGAAAAGATCAAATCAAGCTTGTGAAGGGACAAAACTTCTTCATTTGCAATCTCCCTGGCCACTGCCAAACTGGAATGAAGATTGCCATTACTGCAATTTAATTAAGAAAAATACCTATATATATATATAGATCAAACTTTAAATGGGTTAAGTTAATTAATTTCAAATGTGTGTACATTTGAAATTATTGCTTAATGGTATTAAAACTTGGTATGTATAAGCCTTTTGCTTCTCTCTAGCTACTATCTTTAAATGCTTTGTTGTGAGTGTGCAAATAATAGTGTTGTGAAGACCTTTTTCTTAATCTTTTGTGGAGAATTAACTTTAAATTTGTCAAATTATATTTAGGTTTTTGGTATTTTTATGAGGTGTAAAAGAAATTTTGCATCCCATATTTTCTAAGCAAAAGCTTTTGTGTTTGGAATAAAATACATTTTCACGTGCTTAATTTAAACAATAAATCATTTGAAAAAAAATTGGAATGTTTGACAACCACTCAAAATAGTTTCTCAAATATATTTTAATCAATTTTTATCAAAAGTGTTTAAATAAAAATAAATTTTTTTAAAACATTTTTCTCTCAAATCAATCCAATTGGGCTTATAGTTTATGAGGTTTAGAAGATTTCATCTCAAAATAAATTAATTCAAAGAGGAGAAATTCATATGTCTTATAAAGATGATTGTGAGGTTATTTCATTTTTTCTATGTGAGATCCTCAATATATCCCTTCAAGATTCTTAAGTAGGTCGAATTCCAAACTTTTTTTTAACTAAATATTCGTTTGAGCATCATCATATTAGATAAACATGAGGTTTCTTCTCAAAATTAACTCTATAAATTTTTTCACAAGACCATAATAATTGGCCCTGTTTACTACTTCTCCACTCACAATTAATTAGTGGGAAAAAAATCATATTCTTGAACCATTAAAATTTAGGTAGATCACAACATGTTAATATGATTATAGTTTAGGTTAGAATGCATTAAATCTATTATCTAGCACTCTGAAAATCTAAATTATATATGCATTATATGTTATTTATGGTTTTGGGTCTAGATTAGAGATGTGTCATATATAAATCTTATCATGTATTATATGATATTCCCCTCTAAAAATAAAACTGCTCTCTTCTTCTACCTGTGGGTGTAGCCAACACATTGTTAATAAACAAGGTATATCTTTGTGTCGTTCTTTATTTCATGTTTTTGTTTGTCGATTTTATTTCTGTCATAACAGTTTACTACATAAAAGAGCAATGTTATATAAAGTTCAGTCTTTCAAGCACCATTTGCAACATTCATATTCGTGGGAATATTTTAGACTTGTCATTTATAGTCACGAATATTATCATGTTGATCTCCTCATGAAAAAAAAAAAGTTTTGTATCATTCGTCAAATACGATAACACCACTAACCAATTCACACACACGTGATTGGGTACAATCGACATATCATGAAATTTTCTCTCATGTAGTCATGTTCTCTTTATCAAACATGCTTAAAGAAGCTAAACCAAACGTAGTTCAACTGACATATGAATGTGTATACGATCAAAAGGTCTGTGATTCAAATCTCCTAACATCCTAAAAGCAAGTTATGCCAAATTGATCTTCCTTTTTTATTCAACATTATTGACATTTTTTTTAGCTTTTGCATTCTCAATTAAAACAACGTCAATTCCCCAAAATTAATGGCAAAACTAAATCATTCAACTTGGTTTTTTATCATACATCCTTTGATGATTTTCCTTCATATGTGAACTTAAAAAATCAGGTTTTTTTTTTTTCTTTTTTATGATCATGAGATAGCTTGTACATGTTAATGAATCTATTATTTGACCTGAGATGAGATCTTGAGCCTAAACCCTCAAAGTCTTTGAAACTCATGCGTATAAAAAGGTAAATGGAGAAGTTTTGAGGTCATGAGGTTGAGCCGATTACTTAAATGCGTAAATAAATCATTGATCCTGTATAAAAAGAAATATTTGTATGAATTTGGGTGATTATTTGAGATCTGTGCAGTTCAGATAATTGTCCGATAATTTTTTTTTTTACTATGTACTAAATGAAGTGTAGTTTAAGCTACTCTTAATCGTTGTCCTATAAATTTAAAATTCCACCCCAGACAAGATACAAAGCATAATTGTACTCCAACTTATTAGAGAAGCTTCTTTTTTATGTGGTAAAACATCCCTAATTATACTTGAATCACAAATTATATATATATACATATATAAACACCACAACAAAATAGAATTATTTCATCCAATAAATGAAGTTGTAGAGTTTTTCAACAACCTTCTCATCCTATATTGTCCCACACACCATAGATATGTCATCATTATCATTTCATTTACCATGTGGCTAGTAATTTTGTAAAATATAATCTAAAATTGATTTAGCTTTCAAAAGAAAACTTCATTTTAATATATTTATACCTGTCAAAATTTCTCCATTAACCTAATCTACTTTTGATACTCATTAAAATAAAAAAGTGTAAATAATAAATTAGTATTTTCTTAATGTCTTCAAACATACAAAATATTGAAATTGTGAGTTTGGCAGAAGGTAGAAACTTTTGAAATATTTGGCACATACATATACACACACACACATATATATATATATATGTATATAGTGGGTTGTTGAGTCAATTTCATTTAGAACATTCCTTTAAGAGGGATAATTCAAATCAATGAATCCTTATTTGTCAAAATCACCTACTCATAATTTGTTTAAACAGTCAAAAGAAACTAGCAATTAAATGTAAAAGGAATAGAGTGTGAAAGGAATGTCAACTGATGAGTGTAAATTTACCAAACTTGAAACAATTTTTATTTTTATTTTTTTTATCAAACACTGATTAGAATTAATTAATCCATATATGACCCATTATTTTGAATTAGGGGTACATCCAGCAAAGTCTACAACATTAGAACTATAAAAGGACACTATAATAAACTTGATTCCATAACAAAGAGAGATAATAAGAAATGGGTGAGGGAAGAGGTGATTCATTAATGGTGGGGAGATTGGTGTTTTGTTTGTTGTTGCTACAACAATTAGAGATGGGTTATGCAGCCATTTACACTGTTGGAGATGAGCTTGGATGGACCTTTAATGTCTCCTCTTGGCCTATTGGAAAGAACTTTCATGCTGGGGATATTCTTGGTTCTTTTCTCTCTCTTTATATTCACATTTGTTTTATTTTATTGCTTATAGATCTCTTTTCACGATGTTATGAAAATTTCGATTCAATCATTAGGTTGATATTTAACATATAAATGTAGAAGCATTCATAAAAATATATGACATGTTAACAAAACATCATAGCTCTACGTGAACTTGATTTATTTAGGTCTTTCTATATGTTGTCGTTTAGTAGATAAGAACATTAATACTAGCTTAAAAGTTGATGGGTTAATCTCTACTTCTATGATTGTTAAGCTAAAAAAGAAACATCTATATACTCTTATGTCAGCCTCATCGACGAGCTCGAAGTCCAAAAGTTGCCCTAAGTTTTTCAGGCTTGATTCAATCTTGACCCAAAGTCAATGTTTGACTAGTCTAACTCAGCTAGCCCAACACATCTATTCATTACATTGAATATGAATTAACATTTCGAAAATCGAGCCGGCCAATTTAGGCTATATTTGAATCAGTCCTTCAAGTTGGCCTATTGAACTTATCATAAGGCCTACCCAATTATGTAGGTATATATATTGGTACCATTTATGATATTTTATGTATTAAAAAAAATAATCTTTTTAATATTATTTTTTAAATATATCTAGATATATCATAGTCTTTAGTTAACCTATAATATTCTAAAACGGGTAAGAAGTAATACAAATTTTTAAGAAATATTAAAAATTCAAATAAAACTTAATAATATTAACAGTTATATTAAGGAAAAGTTATAGAAATGCAAAATAAATTTAATAAAAAAATAGAAAGTTAATAAATTTTAGTAATAATTCATTAGAAAAATCTATAAAATATATAGTTCAACCGAATTTTGGTCCAAACGTTGATCCAATAAGTCAAACTCAAGGGTTTGGACTATGAACTTGACCGTTAAAGATTGGACTGGCTCAATTCAAGCCTAAACAATATTTTAGACATTTGAACTTGATCCAAATTCTAGAACTAAGTTGAGTCGAGTCAGTCCAATGATAAAGATGGCTCTTGTGTTTGTCCTCAGACTTTATTTTTTCAAACCTAACATTATTTGACTTATAATTACACTTTGGGTTTCAAATTTTATTTAATTAGATATATAATTGTTGTGTAATAAACGAACTAAAGATATTCTAGGAAAATCAATCGCTTACGAACCTGATAGATTTATGTCCACATTTTGGCATTTTTTTGTGCTAAATAATTCATAGAAAATTAATGTGATAAATCGTTTTCCATATGAAATTTAAGACTTCATTGATGATTGAAACCAATTTTGTTTTTGAACTTACTTATGCATGGTTCTCACCTTTCTCTAAAAACCCATTTGAATTGAAATACAATTTTAGAAAACATAATTAAGTCTTTAAAAACTATGATTTTGTTTTGTAATGTTTTTGTTTTTTAAAATTTAGTCTACAAACACTACTTTCTCCTCTAAATATCTTTTTTTTTATCTACTTTTTACCAATTGTTTAAAAAACTAAGTCAAAATTTGAAAACTAAAATAATAGCTTATTAAATGTTACTTTTATTTTTTGAATTTGACTAAGAATTCAACCATTGTATTTAAGAAATATGCAAATCATTGTAAGATATAAAAAGAAAATAGACTTAATTTTTAAAAACCAAAACAAAAAAATTACCGGACGACGTCTATATTTTTTTACTTTTCAAATTAAACTTGCTTGATTTTTTAAAATGTTTATAAAATGTAAGTAATAACAAAGCATGAGAACTATATCTTGAAATAGTATTTATAAGTTAAAGTTTTCAAAATAGAAGATTAAAAAAAAAAAGGATATATAATTATTGAATTTCCCCTATAGGACTAAAATAAAAGGATATGTCATGCGTCAGCATTGTTTTAAGAGAGTATCAATGGAGAGTTCATTGATATTTATGAAAATCAATTTAAGAGAATATGACGCTACAGTGGAGAGTAGTAAAAAATTTTGTAATAAATATAGTATTAAAGCTAAGCATTGTTTGGTATGTTTAATGCAGCATTCAACTACACCCCATCAGCACACAATGTGGTAGTTGTTGACAAAGTGGGTTACAATTGGTGTTTGATTAATCCAATAGAAGCCACTGTTCATCATTCAGGAAAGGATCAAATCAAGCTTGTTGAAGGCATGAATTATTTAATCTGCAGCCTCCCTGGGCATTGCCAAATGGGAATGAAACTTGCCATTACCGCTACTTAATCTTACTTAAAAGGAGTTTCAAAACTTCATATTTAACCTTCCTTATGTTTGATCAAACTTATTATGAGTTTGATCTGCCAATTATGCTACAATAAACTTAATTATTCATGTTTTGTCTTTTTATGTTATGTAATAAATTGGACTTGATTATTCTTCTAATCGTCTTTTTTCGTGATTATTCTTTCTTATGTATTGCACTTAACGGACATGCTTTCCAACTTTTCGATGATGTATATGTTTTTCACATGCATCTCTAATAAAGTCGTATATTTCATTAAGAATTTGATTACTAGGTACTATTATATTCTTTCCCTCCTTGAATTTACTTAAGTTATTTTACTAACAATTAGCCTTAGATTGTTACTCTGGGATAACATATGATTGAGAAAAAAATATATTTATAATAATACATAAAATCATATTTTTTATATAAGGAAGAAAACACACACATAATTATACATTTATCGGACATAATGTGTTTCTCTCTTAAATAAAGCTAAATTATATAGAAAATACCTTTCCAAAGGTTTTGTAATTTTAAAAGTTCAATGATACTTTTAAATTAAGAAAAAAAAAATCTAATATCTTTAGGATCGTTTGGATCGTAGATATTGCTTCATGGGTATAGATATTAAATGTTTAGAATTTAAATATTTGGGACAATTAACGTATATATTTGGATTTGCAGAATAATTAGTGTATGGAAGTTAAATAAATGTGATCAATTTTTTCAATTTTGTATATAGAAACTAAAAATAAATAATTATTTAATCAAATGTAAGGTAGTAAGTAATGTGTAATAATTAAATTTAATTATTTAATCTATTTTTGTATTTATTAATTATTTAATCATTTAAAATACCAATAAATGAATATTTTTAAATTAAACATTATTTAAATTATTTTATTCATTTAGGAAAAATAATTAAATAAATATTAATTAGTTAGAATACTAGTAATTAATAATAAAATTTTATGTTAAATAGTGAAGATAACATAAAATATTAATAATAAATATATTAGTTGAAATTTATTAAGTCTAAATAATATATTTATATTTCTTAATTAATTAAATTTAATGTTAATAATTAATTAATATTAATTTATTAATTAATCAGACTTTAGACATCCTGTAAAACAAATACAGATATTAAAAGTCTGTCTCAAATCTCGTGACAATATTTGTGAAACAAACATGCCTTATTTTTTTTCATTTCCCTAATTTATAACCGTAAGATTACTCTATTTTAAACGTTTTTTAACTTTTGTTTTGGTTACCAAATAATTCTAAAGAGTTCACTACTATATATATATATATATATATATATATTTGGTTACCAAAGTTTCAATTTTGAGGAAAACTTATAGTGGGGTTTGTTTTAATGGTTGGGATTGAATGGGTTGGACATCTTGAGTCCAACACTTGTTTGGAAAAATCTAGGAAACTTTGGTTTCCTATACCCTTTTTCCATTGGTTTGAATAGTAAACACTATTCAAACCCATGAGTTACCCTTTTTTTTTTCTTTTTTTCTTTTTTTAATTTAGTTTAGGAAGTTCTTCGACCAACTTCTGAACATCATCTCTAGTGAACATCGTTGGCCAACTCCGACTGTCGTCGACTAACCTCTGGCCACCAACTCCGGTGTCCCCCTATCGACAAAGATTTTTTTTCTAAGTCATTCCAAATAGGCCCTTAATTTAATTAAATAATATTTTTTAAAGTACACATTTTTTTTATCTGTTTCTTATTTCTTTTGGAGTTATTTAAATTATTATTATTATTATTAGATTATCTTTTTTTATCCTCTCTTCACTTCTTTTTTTAAAATTAATATTCTCTTCATTTTAGGAGATTTCATTTATTTTCTATTTTTTCTATGTGAAACTCGATCACTTATCTATTGAGATCTCAAGTATATGTCGAATATACTGGTGATATAGTGGAAAATGTAAATATACATCAAATATATTATTTGGCGTATAATGTATTGTTCGTGCACTTATCAAATTTACACTGGTTTATTTATAGAAAATTCAAACATATAGTGTTATATATATATATATACAAATATACCCCATTTTCTTCTTCAAAACTTTTCATCGATTCTTGCTTTCATTTATGATGACAACAATTTTCAGATTTTTAGAGATATTTCAGATTTCAGATATAATCTCTTAAAATAAAACGTTTTGGAAATTTCTAAATAGCAAGAAACTTTCCTTATGTGTTGAGAGCTAAAAAAAAGTAAATTAGGCCACATTTTGTGTAAAATAGCTCATTAGATTACAATTGTATAATTAGGTATATTTATTTAGGCTTATATGTATAGAAAGCTCTAATTTAATTTAACATTTTCATTTTTTTCCATGGGTCAATTTAACAAGCTTGAAAATTTAGAATTCTTTTTAAACATAAAGAATTAAAATGTTGGTAATAACTTAGCGCCAAATAAAAATCAATACTCAAAATTTATGATTTTTTTTATTTTTCAAACGTAATTTGATAAAAAAAAATAATATAAATTTTTAAAATTGAATTTAAGGCTAAAATTCTAGTTTATTTCAATTTGAAGTTAGTATGTTATGGTAAAAAAAATTGATCATTTTCAAATTAGTTAAAGTGACAAAAGTCTATGAAATTTTATCTTAGAACCTAGTAAAATTAAAATACCAAATTATTAAAATAATAAATTAAATAAAATTATAAATTTAGTCACATCTTTATTTCAAAATTTTAAAAAAATATATTCTTCTAAATTTTTTTACTAAAATAATTAAGATGACAAGTTTGAATTAATCTAAAATCTAATCACTGATTAAATACAAGAAAATATTTTACAAACTCAAGATCTATAAATCTATACTTCATTCCCAGACTTTCTAAGTCTGCACTCTAAGCACAGGCTTTTTAAACCTAAACTTCCAAAGGTTGCAGTCTAAGCACAGTTTTCTTAAACCATGTTACCTAAACCTCCCAACATAACTCTCAGGTTTAAGATTCTAAACCTACATACCAAGCGCCCCTGTAGTGTGTACGCTTGCATTGGCCTACAAACTTTTTATTTCTAAAAGGTTTTCAATTATGGAAATGTGTTTTCAGTCAATCGGATATTACTCTTTCACTGAAATAAGGGTTAACAATACATAAGGTCCTAATAAATACCTTGTATTATATTTACATCCAACTTTTTTTGTTATTTATAAAGAATGTCTAAGTGAACTTCTTAATTACACAAATATTAGGTTCTATTACCTTTTTGTCCTCAACCTACAATCAAACACGTATTTTAAAAAAGAAAACTCAAAGGTCGTTCACTGAACCCATTTAGGTGTTTTGTAATGCTCGACCTTGGCCTTGGTTGAGGTTGTGAGCATTTTAGTATGGGCCAAGATCCAAGTCAATTCTTTTTTCTATGTCCAGTTTGATCATAAGTTGTCACTTTCAGCCTTAATTTTGTTATGACAATGTTCTTGACTTTGTTGTTTTTCTTTCTATTAGATGTTGATTATATTCTTCAACCCATAATTTTGATTAATTTTGAAATTAATAATCAACACAAAGTTTTAAGTATAATAATAATTTGACTCTTTTTTTATTTTTTTTTTATTTTTAGGAATGGTGTTAGGTACATTGGTTTTTGTCTAAAAATAAAAGTTATTTTTGGGAGACGGCAGAGAATACTTACATATATATATATATATATATAATATTCTTTTTTGGGCATTCCAGAGCATATTTTTTTTAAAAAAAAAATACATTCCAGAGCATACTTAAAAGGCAATTACTGTAATTAATTTGGGACAACGAACATATTATTTTTTCTAAGTCAACTATTTTACACATTTTCAATATTGACCATTACCCTAAAGGCAACGTGCTAACGTCTATTAAAGTCATTGGGCCAATTCCTAGGGCAACCATTTTCTAAATAAATAAACCATTTTTCACTCGTTGACTTCGATTGAGTTTTTTTTTTTTTTTTTTAATGACTTCATATGAGTTTTGACATTGAAAATGTTTATTTAACTAAATTCAGGAAAATGATCGATTTTAGCCCATTTCGTGAGAAAGCTAGCAATCAAATGAAGTTGATGAACATACTACAAAATTATAGGCTTAGTTTGGAGTTATTGGAACTTTCAAAATAACTATCGATAACTTTGCTTTTAGAAAAATCAATCATAAAATAAAATAAATTAGCATTTGATAAATTTTACTTTTTAAACTTGAAAATCTAAGCTTTAGAGTTTGCTACGTAAATCTTACATAAATAATGATTAAATAGATTCACTATCATGGTATAATTCTTTTTTTTTTTTTATGAAAATTTATATTTTTAAATATTTGTTTAAAATGTCATATTATAGGTATGCTTTCAACTTAAATTTATATTTTGTTTGTTTTATATTATTTTTTAGTATAAGATTATTTTTTAAATAGAGGAAAATAACTGCATTTTTTGTATATAAAAAAGTTTGATATTATTTAAAGAAAAATCGGTGGCATTGAATTAATTGATTTAAAAATTTAGAATATAAAAATTAGTTTTTGTGAGAAAACTATTAAATATACAAATCAATTTTAATTTACAATGAATAAAATTGAAGATTGAAGATTTGTTAGGGACTATTGATGGCAAAATATGGATAGAAAGACTCACATGACCTTCAGGTGCCTTCAACAGTGAACTTGTAATTTGGAGAAGAAAGACGACTTGCAAAATAAAGAAGAAGAAAATACAAGTGTGGTTCCTACCACAAAACCTCAAGTGCTTAAGTCAATATTTAGCAATCGGTCAAAACAAGCTAGAAATAAGAAGAATAACTTACCTTGTGTGATGCCTATGACTCTTTATTTATAGTAGGGTGGACTTAGGGTGTTGTTCAAGTTGTCTAAGGAGGCTTGGATCATGGCCCACAAGAAGTGGGCCTTGGGGGATGGTATGAGGTAGGTAAGTTGGGTCGTTTGACCCAACTTCTTTCCTTTCCCTGGTTCTTTCCTCTCTCGGCCTGTTGGTCCGTTTCTTACATTTCTCTGATTCACATGAAGATCTTTCTTCTAGTTTTACTCCTAATAGTCCGTCCTCCTCAGCTCATGATTCTTGATTTGAAAATGACATATAATAGGGAGTAACTATTGATTCTACAAAAATCTAGTAGAAAATAGGTTTTGAAAACAGTGCGAATGAACATGTGATTAAGAAAGTGATTCTAATAAGTTTATTAATAATCAATCTTCCAATGTTAAGACTTTTACATAATTACTCAAGCATAGCTTAAACTTGTTGTAATCTTAACCTTCAACTTATATAAGTGTTATAAATTTTACTTTTGGATGGAATTTGATTTCAAAAGAACATTAATAAAAATATTTTCATATGTATTTAATATGTAAACCACATATGTCTAGTATACATTTATTTTTTAAAATTAATTAGTTTCAAGGAAAATTGACACTAGGAGCTGGTATATTGTAGACATTTGTGAGATTTGAGATTTTTATTTATTCGATTTTGTACAAAGCTTGATCTTAGTTGAAGTTAGTGAGTTTCTGTTAAAATTCAAGGTGAATTTTATAGAAATTGATTATGGGGTAAGATTTTCAATACACACCACTGGTATAAGTGATTTTTAACTGAAAGATATAATCGACATAAAATAAGAATAGAAGCAACAATGTCAATAAAATAATATCGTTTGGGCAAAAAAAAACCATCAAGAGAGGAGAGGGTTAGTTCAGATCAAAGCCTAAACTAATATGTTCAGCATGGGCGAACTCTAGCCAAACATAAAATTCGACATGCCTCGTGCCAAGTTGATTCTGAAACCCTAATGGAGTAATTTAGGTCAATCATCTCTTTAAATATATCATTATAGCTTCATATGAGGTAAACCTGAATCCTACTCTCAAATTCCCTATCTTCCACACTCTTTCATTCTCTGACTTAATCATGTATGACAAGCATCACACCGATATGCAAGTTTTCTCTTTTACAAGCCACATTTTTCTTCCCTGCAGGCTACATATATCTCCCCTACAAACAAATTTACTATTGGTGTGATCAGTAAAAATCAATTGCATTTTCCCTGTTTAAATTTTAGCATCAACACATACGCGTAAGTTTAGGCCTCAATTTGATGAAATTAAAGTTTAAAGTAAAAATTGATATAACTCGACAAATTCAATTTTTTTTTCCTTTAAATTGATTACACTTCTTCCAAAAAGAAATTGAACAAGGGTAGGATCACCCCTTATTGAGAGATACTATTAAATCAAAATTGAGTTATTCTTTAATTAAGAATTATGGTGGAGTTTATGAATGCCTTCTTAGTAGACTTTGTAATTTTACCAAACATCATAAAAACGGACCTTACTTGAATCCTATAGCAACTAAATAGCTTATTTGCAAAAATTGGGAGGATCATAAAAGGAAAACAAAAAAAAAAAAAAAAAAAAGAGTAAATATTTTTTCTTAATAACAGACATGAAAATAAACATTATCAAGCTATAAAATATTTAAATATATAATACATATTTGTGAGTGATTTTGAAATGGATAAAATCACTATCATATTTAAAATAATTCCAAAACACATTCTTTTAATCACTCAAAATCAATCTAATTTTTAATTTACACTTTTAGTTACATTGTTCATACTATAAAAATATTTTAAATTATTTTGAAAATAATTTTTAGTATAATTTAAAAATGATAAAAATGATTTTAAACAAACTCCGATCTTTCTTCAACTTACAAACATTATTGGACCATTTATTAAAATATACCATCAACAAAATATGCATAGATGCATAGAGAACAATGTTTTTTAAATTACTATTTTCCTCAATAACGCCGTAAATTAGAAAAAGAAATACTAAACTACATTATCGTCAATGTGAAATTTAAGATACGCTATTGACTAATAAAAAAAATGAACAAATTTTCTATAGTTAAAATTTTGTCTTTTATGAATAGAATAATTTAGAAAATTAGTCATCCTTGGATTGATTAAACAAAGTTTTGTTGATATATAAACTATGAAATTAGGGTTGAAAACTCCTAAATGTACGGATCCAAGAAGCATAGAACTTTATTTATTTGGTATTAATTAAGAATATAACATGTCACGAGGAGCCACTAAAAAAACAAACATGTGGTTCACCACACATTGCATAATTTGATGCTAAATACATTCCAAGTTGAAGTTTTGTTTAAATAATTCTAGGACTATAATAAGATATAAATTAGACAAAAAAAAAAAAAAATGGAAAACACTCTCTCGAGTTGTATCAATTTTTAGTATATTTTTGGTCTCTAAGTTTTGAGGCTAATTTCTTTGATTTCTAAATTTCAAAATGTTACATTTTTAAGTATTAAGTTTTGAGTTATTTGATTTCAATTCAATCTCGAACATTTCAGAATGTTACAATTTGGCCTTTGAGAGTTGAGTTTTGTTTCAATTTGTTCTATAAGTTTCAAGATTTATACTTGACTCATTTAAGATGCAATTGCAAGCATATGGCGAAAAAATATGATAAAATTTTTTAATTTAGTAACTTTTTTAAAAAAATTTACAAATATAGCAAATAATATTAAATCTGATTTTTATCTTTTATTATTCCAATTGTAGCATTTTTGATGTATTGGTTGTACATCAATATATACTTTATGTTTGGTGTATTAGTCAATTGATATTCTTTATATTTAGTAGATGGGTCAGATATATAATTGATACATACCAAATTTACTGAAGTGTTCATGCCCTTGCTATTATTCATTGACTTAAATTTGAATTTTTATTCATTTGTTTTAGAGTATTACTTTTCTAGTACATCATCATCCACTTAAAATGGTTTAATTCGTTTTGTTGATAATCATTATGAATATTGTATGCTAATAAATTATTGATAAACCAATGTTACACTTGAAATTGAATTTTGAATAAGTGATTATCTACCACTATACTAGAATAAATATAGTTTTAGGAACTACTAATATACTAAATGATACACCAATGTTATACTGAAAATGAATTTTGAATCGACATCGATATACTATTGATACACCAATATTAAACTTCAAATGAATTTAGTACGAGTATCGATAAAACTATTTATACATCAATGATATTTTTGAAATGATCTTTTCATTGTTAAATTTTAAATAAATTTCAAATGAGTACCGATAAACTATTGATACATTAATATAACATTTAGTATTGTATTTTGAATGAATGATGATATACTATCTATACATTAGTGATATACTTGAAATCCATTTCGAATTAATACTGATATTAAATTGAAATACCAAACGTTATACTTTAAGCATATCAACAATATCGTTGTTATGCTTTTTCTTTCTTTTCAAATATGGTATATTAATCAACCAATATATGAAATATGGAGTATATACATTATAATTGATATACCAAATTAAATGTAACTTGCATGTCATCGAAATCATGCAAAATCTTGAAAATAGAACAAATTAATTGATATACTTTATGTTTTGCATATTAGTTGACGTAGTTAATGCAATTAAGATATACTATAAAAAACAACTCCATATCAAAACAAAGAAACAAACAAACAACTCTCACCATGACAAAATTAATTCACTAGAAGAATTTCAGGAACCGACATTAAAGGGCTTTAATATCGGTCGACAACCGACATTAAAGATATTGTTATTAAAACCCTTTAATGTCGGTTGTCTTTAATGTCGGTTTTAAACTGACATTAAAGCGCTTTAATAACACTGTCTTTAATGTCAGTTGCAACCGACATTAAAGCCCTTTAATGAAATTTGCAACCGACATTAAAGCCCAGAATCTGTCTGTTTTATCAATTATTGTCTTTTTTTTAAAATTTCGTTGCCGAATCCATTTTTTTGGTCAAAAAGTATAATATAACACATCATCGTCGAATACTGTGGCTATGACATATTATTTATGTATGGATTGCAAATCTATTACATTTAATCCACAAATTCTGCTATAAAATTATAATTTAAAAGGCCGTACAATAATTCAGCCTTTGAAAACACAAATTACAAGTAATACAAACATTATGAGTTTACTGTCCCTCTCCAATTGATAAGTATGGATCCCTTTATAATTCTTCTTGAACAGACCCCCTCCAGCTTCAGCAGTGTCTGGTTATAGACATCTTTGTCTGACCAGTGTTGTTCAAGGGATCACAAATAAAAAAGATTTAAGACAAAGGATTCAAAGTGAAAATGTGATCAGAATTCATATTCAACTAACCGTGTTTATTGGAAATGTGTATAAATGGTACATTCAAGGCAAAATTCTTTACTAGAGTTCCCCAAGAAAAAGCATAAGATGTTGTGATACCAAATATTTACTCCTTTGTTGTACCTGTAAAACAAGAAAACTCAATAGTTGAATAAATGAGAGAACCTTCTTTTTAAAACTGTGAGTCACCAATTAAAACTTATTAAAATTGTGAGTCAAACATTCTTTTAGTGTATTTAATTAGCATAATGCACATGTTCTCAAGTCAATCAATCGTTTAGTTCCTGCATCTATCGCTTAGCTCCAGCGGCCCATCGTGTAGCTTAATCATTTAGTAAACGATCTCGCGCATAGGCTATCGTTTAGCTACCGTGCCCATCGTTTACCTCCATCATTTAGTACTGACGCCTTATCATCTAACGCATTCGTCTAGCACTTAACGTCATCGCCTATCGCTTAGCATTCTGCCTATCGTGTAGCGCGTCTGCTCATTGTCTAGCGCTCATGCTCATCACATAGCGCCATCGTGTAGTCTATCGCCTGTCTCTTATACACATCTAGATGTGTATAAGAGACAGCTCATGCTCATCACATAGCGCCATCGTGTAGTCTATCGCTTAGCGCCCGCGCATCTGCTATACGATCGTCTACCTCATCATTTAGCTCCCTGTATTGCTACACGATCATCCAGCGCCCGCCTACATGATCATCTACCCAGCGCCTTGCGCTCAACATTTCGCTTTCACTGCTCTTGCTCACACATACCCAACGCAGGAGCAACTCTTGGCAACGCCTCTTTCCAATACTTCAACAAACGTATCATATACAACAAAACCATTAATCAAATCGAATTTCAAAGGCCATAAACACATAAAAAGGCCCAAATCTAGGAGCAGAGAGACATATTGAAGTGAAACCGCAACTGGCTTTCATTGAGACATTTATATAAACAATTGAGAGGCGTAACATAAGAACAAAAATTGTTGTGAGTTTAAGAGAGGAAAGAGAAAAAGAGTATACTGATCTGGATGAACGACGAACGGCGAACTTTAGATCTTCAAATCTGGACTTCTGATCGAACGACAAACGGCGGCACACAGATCCGGGCGACTTCAGATCTGAACTTCAGATCCGAGCGACTGGGTGCGGCCGACGACAGACGAATGAGAGGATCTACACAACGGACGACTAGGTGCGACTTCAGATCTAAGCCAAATCTACACCAGGACAGACTCTTCACCTACGATCAACGGACAAATGGCAAGGGTTTTATATAAAAAAATGTTTATCAAAAAACTCATTTTTATATAAATATTTTTTTATAAAAATTGATGAAAATATACTTGAAAAGTTATTTTGAGTGGTCGTCAAACACTCTAACTTCTTCTGAAATGACTTATTTTTTAAAAACAAACATTTTGAAATATATTCCAAACATACCATCCATACATAACATTTAAAACATATAAATTAAATCAAAACTAGACTCCAAACATAGTTATATTTTTATCATATATATGTGTGTGTCAGTTACCATTAATCCCCACATGGGATTGGTGTAAAAGTCAATCTTCACACTTGTATGAGCTACCAATATATATATATATATAATTCTTCCCAATAATTTATAATGACTTTTGATTATAATTATAATTTTTGGGGTTTGAGTGGTACATCACTTGGAGGTTTCTCTTCCATTATTAAAATCCAAAATCCAATAAACCCTAAGATTGAAGCAATTACAAAATCTCACTATAAAAAGGAACCAATCTCTCCCATTTCATCTCATCCCCTTTTCTATGCTCTAAACACAAAGAGAGTTCCTTAAAGTTTGGTAAAATTAGAATAATAAAATGGGTCAGGGAAAAGGCAGTGCCATTGCAATCACTTTGTTGCTTTGCCTTTTCCTCATCCAATCTGAGATGGCTCATGCTAGAGCCAGAGTCTACACTGTTGGAGATGCCAAAGGATGGACCTTCAATGTCAATTCTTGGACTAAGGGAAAGATTTTTCGAGCAGGCGATATACTCGGTATGTTTCTCCTTCACACCTCGTACCCCTTTAATTTTATGTATGTATACAGCTAAAATATACGTTTTTATGATTTTTGTTTGATAATTATTTTGTTTTTAAAGTTCAGAATAAGAATGATTGATTAGGGGTATAACATATATAAAAATTATATAACAAAAATGTTGTTTCAATTGGGTGGTCTTTAATACAATTTGTCTAGTTATTTAATTATATAATAAATCTCATTTTGTTTTTTTTTTTTTTTTCAATTTTGTTTAATTTGATAACTTTTCACACTTAAATTGGCTTGACCATCCTAATGCCCAAATGGTAATTGCATTGCCTCTCTTCTTTGAATCATAAATTAAAAATGACACTAAAACTTCACTAAAAGGATAGCTTTTCATTTCTTTGCCATAGAAAGAAAACAAAGAAAGATGAATTAGAGATCTACTTTTATATACTAACAAATTTTATAATTAAACATAATATCTTATGAGATATTATTTTAAATACAAAACTGCTAAAAAATATTTACAAATAATAGCAAAATATCATAATCTATCTGCTATAGATCTGATGGACAGTGAAATTTTGTTATATTTGAAAATATTTTGGTTCATTTTCCTATATTTGAAAACAACCCATATCTTATATTTCTTAATCCTTTTATATCTTAACATTTCAACTAATATGAGCATATATACTCAACCATAATTGACCTATACTTTTTTTACTTGAGATATTAGATGTTTAAATTCCTATACTTCACATTTATAGTACTTTAAAAAAGAAAAATTAGTACTTCAATACACATTCAAGGATTAAAATATTTGTCAATATATGCATCAATTCAATATATCCGTAAAATTAAAATCTCAATATCAATATTACAACCTTTTAAATTTATTCTCCTCTTATGACGGTTTGACCACTCGTCGCAAGCCTGTTGGGACAACTTTTGTTATCCATCGCAACTTGCGACTTATCATCTTGAGAAATAAAATTGTATTTCGTCGTATTAAAACAGTTGCTAATTATTCATCATTATAAGTCATATTTGCTATAGTAGTGTAGAGTTTAATTCTGAAAAGATTATTATATTATTGGAAACAGTATTCAAGTATCCTCAAATGGCACACAATGTGGTGATGTTGAAGAACAAAGTAGCTTACAATTGGTGCCTAAAACCAAGAGGTTCAAAAGTTTACCAAACAGGAAAAGACAGAATCACGCTTGTCAAAGGATACAATTATTTCATCTGCGGTTTCCCTGGCCATTGTAAAGCTGGAATGAAGATTGCCATTAAAGCTCTTTGAAATATTATGATTATTACAATAACAAAAACCAATTTATTATATGTTTTTATCAAAAAAATTTTCAATGTTTGAAATTGTGGGCTTGTAATGTTGTTTTGTTTTAATTTTCATATCATTTTTCTATGTTTTGAGAATAGAATCAGAACATATTATTGTACTAATTAAATGTTGCTACTTGTAATGGAAGGAGTTGAAAAACAATATGGCTTCTATTATGAATTAATAAGTAAAACTAAGAAAATATTAAATAATGGAACTTTTATTTTATTTTATTCTATTCTATTGTTGAGTTGGAGTTTTAAAGAGTTTGATGAGCTCTCTTCAAAACGTGTAGGCCATGCCTAATTTTAGGTGAATGTGTCATATTGAGAAGAGAGATATATTTGCAAAGAAGGATATAATCCTAAATTACAAAATTACTCGTCAAGTAACCGTTTGATTTTGCTACATTTTGGGAGTGCTTTCATAATCAATGCTAAATTTTAAAAACTGAAATGTAAGCTCCATATAGTAATCATTTCGTTTTTTATTTTTAGTTTTTAAAAATTAAATTTATTTTCTTCTAATTTCTCATAATATGATTTTGCATTTTTTTTAACTACAATGGTTGAATTATTAGAAAAATTCAAAAAAAAAAAAAAAAATTTTTAAAAACTACTTTTTTTAGTTTTTAAATTTTGACTATTTTTTTAAACTATTGATAAAAAAAATGGTTAACAAAGAAAGAAATTTAAAACTAGAAATTCTGTCGTAAGAATGTAAGCTTAATTTTTCAAAAACAAAATAAAAAAAACTAAATAATTATTAAACGAGATCTTAATTTTTTAAAGTAAAAATATTTGTTAAATAACTTTTAATTTTATGTCTAATATATCTCCAAAGTTTGAGAAAATAGTTAATGAATTTTTAAACTTTTAAATTTGATCTATTTTATATTTTTTTAATTCACAAATCTACTAGATACAAAATTAAAATTTTATAATTTTATTAAATATAAAATTTAAATTTATCTAATAGATAAATTATATATTTTATTAAAAATGATATACTCAACACAAATTTGAAAATGTAGGGATCTTAAACATTTTTAAAATTTAAAGACCTATTAAATAGATAATTGAGAATTGTGATTTATAAGACATTGCGAGGAAAATAAAAGAATAATAATACTGTAGATTTAATAAAATCTTTGAAATGAATTCATACATTTTTATTAAATTTTTTCCCTTCCAACTATTGAATCCCATTTAACTTTAATTCTTTGAATTAATTTAAATACCGATGTGATGCATTATATGTCATTTTTTTTGTCGATATGTGCGTCATAAACTATAATTTCTAAGAATATAATCAATAATAACATTAGTTCATGACCAAACTTTGGGATCAAAATACAAAATAATTACCCTTGTGACCAAATATATACTTTTTAACTTTTTCTTTAAACTGGTTTTAAGTTGACCATGTCCCGTCCAAATCCATATCTACTTTATACATGGTCTAAATTTTACTTGTAATTGAGTGAGAAAACAAGTCACATCAATTAACCATCTTAGAAAAAAAAGATTTATCAAACACATCGACTTTTAAGACATATACTCTTTACCAAGATGTTCAAATCAAAAAGAAAATCAAACCATTTGAAATTTATGGTAGAAAGGCAAAGGTATAAACTTACATGCAATGATTAAGTGTAGTCTAAAATGTAGTCGATCCCATACATCTCTCTCCAGTAGATAAGTAAAAGAAAAATATAAAAACAAATCAATTAAAGAAAAGAAGAGAGAATTGTAGTGGGGCACAAGAAGCACCCAAGTTTCTTTCTAAACTTAATAATGTTTTCCTCTTTTTTCACTTTTTTTTTTTTTTTTTTTTTCCTGTAGGGCAGTTTCATTTATTGAGTCATTAATAAAATGAATTCCATTGTGTTTGAAACATTCTAAGATAATGAAACCTATCATATCTTTCTTTAATTCTTCATCCTCTTTGGCTACCAATACCATACATCAAGCCTGAATGGACCAGTTCTATTTAAAATATGGTAAAAAAAAACAAAACTAATCAAAATGAACCAAATGTGCCTTTCCTTAAATGAAGAAACCAGCTTTTATTGAGATGAATGAAAGTTTAGACTTGAGAGGTCATACAAAAACAACCCAACCAAGGAAACAAGAAAGGGGGAAAAATTGCTAATCCAATCAATCTATATTACCAGTTCAAATGAAAAGATATTCAACCAAAAAAGAATATATGTGTGTGTGTATATATATATATATATATATATATATGAAAAACCACCAAAATGGTACATGTAAATCCTGTGGAGGTAAGGAAACAGAAAACATATATATATATATATATAAACACATCGATACCTATAGTCTTGGCCATCTTAAACTCAAGACTCTGATATCTACCTGTATAATATTGCTTTTATCCTGTTATTCATGATTGAAGCTCATACGCTTTTGTTCTAAGGGATTCCTGTGTGTATCTAAACAACTGAGGCAGTATGATCAGCAGGAATCCAGAAAGTTTTGAGTTAATGGCAATGTACTTACCACCAAGCTTGTCCAGTTTCTATTCACTATCTTCACTTGATGTGTCAGATAGTTACAAGCGCTGTCCTCAGTTGTGCCTTTCGTCTTCCACCAGCTTTTCAACAGGATTATCCTCTGCCCAAACAGCTGCATCCTGATATCCCAGGTCAAAGAGCTGATCTAGAATGTCATCGTCTGCTGGCTCGAGAGCCCAGTTGAAAAGCTGAAATGATAAGGAACAGGAAAGAGTTTGATCAATTTGCAGTCATAACATAAAAGAAACGACAACTTGTCTACTCGTCGGACGAGGTTTGTCGATCTCATTTACCTCTCTGGGGCCAGCTCTGTTTTCAGGGTTGCAGTCAGGACTGATCCCAATCCCTTCAAATCCCAATCTGCTAGCTGGGAAAGCACATACACGCACCTGCAACAGAACCCAAAGCAAAACTCCAGGGTGACTGAAGTACATTTTGAATCTTGTCTCTAATGAATCAAGATCAATGAAACTACAGGGAAAATCATTGAGAAATTGTCAAGTAAATAATACCGTCTGAGAGGCAGAAGTTGGCGGCATGAACAATGTTAGACCACCGTCAATGCATAGTCTATTCCGAAAGACTGTAACAGGTCTTGGGGCTAGGTATCTACACTAATGCATTGTTTCAGCCCAAGGTCATTTACCAAACTAGGAAAAGTTTGAACATTCACGATGATATGAAATTTAAATAGTCACCCAGGAATAAAGGAAGAAGTGAAAACTGCTTCGATGAGATCATCTTTTGAATCAAACTGATCCACCAACAAGCCTCTGGGCCTCCAAAAAACTTGGGTAACAGCGACTAGAATACAACAGAGATGTATAAATGAGAAATTGAAGTTCCCAAAATGGAATTGCATTGCAAGTGATTGAAATGCTCTCCCTTCACATTGTGCAAACCAATTAAAATGAACTTATATTGCAGTAATCAAGTAATGTTATAATAAAATAGCACTTTCCCCTTTCTTATCGTGATTTTGTTTTGGGACGAAAGAGAATGAATAGAGGAATGCATACCACGAACCCTTCCATTACACCTAATATGTACATCATCTGGCAGAAACTTGTCGAGAACTTCCCTCAGTACAGCCTGAGGATTTAATGAGGAAAACGTTAAAAGTTAAACCAGTAGACACACAAAGGAAAAGTTAATACCCCCTCTCACCATGATCCCAAAGCAAGAGGATATATTACAAAAAGATATAGTCCAAGCACTCAAAACTTGAGTATCAAGACGATAGACCTACAATATTACTCCTCAACCATCCTACACCATTATCTAGAATTTTGAAAATCCAGGGATACTAATAAACCTATATGTGCTTGATGTGCATCATAAATCTTAAGAGTCAAGGATTACAAACAATAACAGGAATAAAAACAAGATGGGGTTCTTTAAAATGAACTTCAAATGATAGGTCTTTCCACTCCACGTCTTAGCACAAAAAATAAACACAATGAGTGAAATGGTCTACTTTAACAGAGAAATACCCCAAGGCGAAATGCAGTCCCTCTACTTCTGCAGTCTTCAGCCAGTAGTTTAGTAGCTTGTAAAGCCTCCTGCATACTGGCTCCAGAGGCAATAACAGCACAGACAATGGCACCAGCTGAGGCTCCAGCTAATGGAGTCGTTTCCTAGATCATTACAAACACTTCAATGCCAAAGAAGATAAGAAAAAGATCACCATAGTCTAGAGATAAAATTTCAGTGAGGATGAAAATATAGAAAAAGAAAACAGAAAAAGGATAAGTAGAGACCCTTTTGAGGGGTCATCAGCCATTGCAAGAACGAACAAGACATGAACTTCCATATCACGAAACAGTAGCAAGCCAACAAATACATTCCAAAACAATCCAAAGACTTCTGAAGGGGATACTTTCAAAGTACATGGAAACTATCATTTCTAAATCTAAACTCCATTTTGATTCTATTAAATTTGTCCTTGATACACTGAGAGAAAGAGAGAGAGGGTTCAAATTCCATCTAAATCTAAACTGTCCTGCCACATCAAATATCCAAGAAAAAAAGATGCACAACAAAGAAGGAAAATTCCATCAAATGCCTACTCTTCCAGAAGACTAATTTCTTCCAATTCAAGCACATCATCATTCAGAGTTCAATTACTTCAACAGAGACACAAAGGGAACAAACAACATCCCAAAATTTCCAAGCATGTTAAGAAGAAAGGGAAAAAAATGATGAGAAGAAACCTTGATATAACTATTCTCTAAGAGAAAATTCGCAACTCCAAGATGGTACGGAAACAGCAAACCAGCGGCGGAGAAACTAAAGCCAGGGCTAGTAATAACTCGCCGCTCCCGCTCGGCCTCAACGTCTTTAACCCGCTGCTCCCAGAGTACACCAGGCTGAATCTCATCCTCAACCACCGCGCCGATTCTCTCCTCGAACACACTCTTGTTCCCACTACGATTATCGAACATAGCAACCGAGTTTGTGGTTCTGTCGGAGGAGCGGTTAATCAGCCTCGCTGCCAGCCCCAAGAAGAGCTCCCCGGTGGCTACGGCGAGGGACTTTTTCTCGGGAATGGGATCCGGCGGAGGAGGAGGCGGTGGCGGCGGTGGAGACGATGGAGAAGAAGATGAATTGGAAATGAAACGTAGAGTTTGAGTGCGTAGAGGAAGAGCGTATCTGTAAGTGAAATTGAAATTAGGGTTTGTAATTGGGGAAGAAAAGGGATGGGAAATTGAAGAGAGAGGCGGAGGAGCCATTGTTGAAGAAGAAGGAGAAGAAGAAGAAAGCAATAAAGTGAGAAACTTTGTGTTAGTTTTTGTTTGTAACAATGGATTTATTTTAATTTTTAATATAATTCAAATTATTTTTTTTTTATTTAATTAAATAATGTTATTGTTAAAGATTTCGATGGCTTTCACAGAAAAGCAAACAAAAGCCAAATGTCCATTTTGTCTATTTTGTCTATTTTAACAAAAATACATATTTAACTCATACTCATACCATATGTTTTTTGTTTTTTTGTTTTTTTTTTTTTTGAGAAATTGTATTTAAAAAAATTGTTTAAATTAATAAATAAACATCTACCGCTTTAGAGCAAGGTACACTTTTTAGTTCTTGAAGTTTCAAAAAAAATATTTTAAACACTTAAATTTTAAAAATACTTCGAAATGGTGTTTGAGCTGATTTAACCATTAATGTGGCATGTTGAGGAGACAATTTTTTTCTAAATGTTTGTTATTTATATTATATTATGGTTGTTTGTTCTCATGTTTCATCAATTGTTTTACTTTTACAATATAATTAGAAATGTTGGTTCGTCCCTTTTTTTTTCTTAATGTCAGACATATGAAAAACATAGATGAAAATATCGAATAAATATCGTAGTTTACATTATCAATTACCACCAAGTTATGTCGGTGACTTTTACACTTTGTTTTAACTTAAAATAATAATAATAATAATAATCCCACCAAATTTGTTGTTATAACTTAGGAGAGAGGTATAAACACTCTTCTGCAATTTGTGGTGCAGCATAAATTTGCTACTTTTTTGTGGTTTGTTCTAGCTTGGTTTCCAAGTGAGGTATTTTGGTCAATTATATTTAATCTATTTATGTGTTTTCCCACATATTTTATTTTGGGCATATATAGACCTTTAATATTAATATTGTTGTTTTCAAAATTTATTAGAGAAATATTGTTGTTTTGAAACTTATTAGAGAAATATTATTGTTTTAGGAGTTTGAGGCTAGAGGTCAAACGTTGAGAACTCGACTAATGTGGAGGTTGAACGTTGAGAACTCGATGAACAAAGAAAAACTTGGAAACAATACATAGGCTGAAACTTCAACCCTCAACAAGGGAAATTTCGCGAATCTCGCTTAGGTTGTCGAAGGTTGAAGTTTCGACACACATCTACCCTCGAGATTGCAGGTTTATTACTTTTCTTCCCTCATAGAGGAAATAAAGTAATGAGATGATATACTATATGTATCTGTGTACTCGAGCTACTTCTAACAACCTATGCATTTTGTTATCATTTCGAATTAGACGAAGGCTTGTGGGATTGATGTGAGGGGGTGGGGATGGCTATATTTCTGGGAGCGAACTCCAGGCGAATATGAAGCGCATGGATACAAGTTATGCCTTGGAATGAAAGACAATTCCAAATTAGCTTTGTCTATGAACAAAATTTTGTATATTAGGTTGTCGAAGGTTACACACATGTCGAAACTTCAAAGCGATTAAGGAGATAAGTGGGTTGAAGCAGATTAAAGAGAGAGCAAGATTCAAAGCGAGATAGTAGGAGAGAGCAAGATGTTGAACGAGATCTTAAGAGAGAGCGAGATTCAAAGCGAGATTTTAGAAGAGAGCAAGATTCAAAGCGAGAATATTGGAGAGAGCAAGACGACTAATCTGATTAACATTGAATTTGGTAAAATGAAATGGTTGAATAATTGAAAAATGAGATTATTCAGGAGTACACATTGAATGCTAAGATTACGCATTGAGTTTCTGGTAGTAGATCCATAATAAAAAAAGTGTTTGTGATTGTTCCAGAAGAAATGAAAGCTAGTAATCATTAATGGAAAAATAACAACAATAATAGAAAGAGCGAGAGTGAGTGAGCGAGATCTTAGGAGAGCGCGAGAGTGAGAGTGAGAGAGCGATATCTTAGGAGAGACTAAGAGAGCGAGATCTTAGGAGAGGGCGAGATTGAGAGAACGAGATCTTAGGAGAGAACGAGAGTCTTCACTATATTTGAACTTTTCATAGAAATATATATATAAAAAAAAAAGAGAAAAAAGAGCTAATAATCATACTATAATTGAATAATCATTAGACTATAATTGAATATATTAGATTATTATACTATAATTGAATAATCATTAGACTATAATTGAATATATTAGATTATTATACTATAATTGAATAATCATTAGACAATAAATTGAATATATTAGATTATTATACTATAATTGAATAATCATTAGACAATAATGATATATTGAATTATTAGATTATTATTGTGAAACTCGGATCTCCATTTTCTACTTAAGTAAGTGATTAAGGGGTTAATTAGGAGGAAATTAAATCCTATGTTATGTAAATAATCTAATAATTTTACAATTGTCATAATAACTGTAATAATTGTCACCTTCTATGGATCAACAATTAGTAAGAGTGAATGTAAACTATAATGGGTAGGTATTATAGTTATGATAACCATATTTGATCCTGGAGTACAAGTAGAGAGGACCTTAAAAGGATAAAAAGAAGAGAAAACCTTGAAGACTTAAATCCTGAATAGTGAAGAAAGGATTGAAGAACTGAGGAAAATATAGAAAATTATTTGGGAAAATTTGTGTGGAAGTTGCACGGAGATGAACCATATTCACAGTAGCTAACGAGATTGGAAAGAATGAGAGTGGAGAGAGCGACACCAGCGAGAGTGGAGGCAGCGAGAGAATGGGAGAGAGCGAGATTGGCTAAGCGAGAGACTGGGAGAGAGCGAAGTTGGAGAGAAAGAAGGAGAAAGCGACGCTGGCGAGATTGGAAAGAGAGATGCTAGCAAGATTGGAGAGAGCGAGATCCTTAGCAAGAAACTTGGAGAGAGCGACACTACCGAGAGCCAAATGAGCGAGAAGGTTGGAGAAAGCGAGATCCTTAGCGAGAGTGGAGAAAGCGAGAGTTTGAGCGAGAAAGTTGGAGAGAGTGAGATTGTGAGCAAGAAAGTGGGAAAGCGAGACCAGCGAGAAAGTGGGAGAGAGCGAGAGCAGCCTGAACGCCTCATTCGAACGTCACGCCCACGCGATCAAAGGAAACCGCCTGTGCATCGAATGGTCGGGCATTTATGCGTTGAATTTGGACACGATCTTATAAATTATGCATTGAAAACCCTAAATTGAATACAAACAAAGCTTGAAGACGTAAGGGCAAACGTCAATTAAAATTTAGGTGTCTGACTAAGAGAAATTCTTAAACCCTAAGAAATTGTGTTGGATTCGTTTGGGAAAAATACATTGAACCAAGGTGAAGTCAGCTTACGTTGATAAAGGGAGGATTAAACATTTGGCCATGCAGCCAAGTAGGTGGTGTCAACACCATAGGAGGTTTAGACGCCTAAAAATAGAGCCTTTGGGATTTCATTTTCAAATCACAAATCATAAAATTCGTAAAAAGATGGGGAGAGTAGAGTGCATTGGACAGTGAGGGTGAAGGAGAATGCATCAAATTGAGACGAGGAAATCTCCCAATCTACTCGAGTGTTTGATGTAATTCCAAAGCCATTTGAAAGATAAGAGAGTATAATTTTCATGGTGAGGCTGCCAGAGAAGAAGCTCTAAGGAATTGGGTTGGATAATGAGAAAAATATAGAGGGGTCGAGCTATTGGGTAAGCTGAGCCAGTCTTGATGTTTGGATGGTTTCGGCTAAACCATGAAGAGTTATGAGCTAATATTTTATGGTAAGCTTCTTGAGACATTTTAAAATAGTTTTGTAGAAGGAAGTATTTTAAAATAAGGTATAGAACTATGAGTAATCTAAGCTGTAATTTGGATCTGGATTCTAGGGGTAAAAAAGGAGCCCGAGGTAGAAAAATGAACTATTAGAAAGGCTCCTAAGCAATTAAGGTGAGTGTTATAGTTTTGATAGTTAACATATGTTGTGAGTGTTATAGTTTTGATAGTTAACATATGTTGTGAGTGTTATAGTTTTGATAGTTAACATATGTCGTGAGTATTATAGGTGTGATAATTAACACATAGTGTGAGTGTTATAGCGTTATAGTTCCGATATATCGTGAGTGTTGTGTTGCTTTGATAAATAAAGAATATTGTGGGTTTATACAGTGTTGATAGTAAATACATATTATGACTATTCACTTAGCTTTATACTCTGATATTGGAATATATGCATCTGTAGATGCAAATTACATGCTTTGGTAATATGATGTTGCCATGATATTGTTTGTGTATGACTATAGAAACTGCGATTATGCCCGGGATGTGGTTAGCATGCTTAATAAAAGGTGCTTGGCGGGAAAATATGGTTGGCGGAAAAATTGGTCAGCTTCGGTCGGCGGGAAATAATAGTCGGTGACGACCGACGGGAAATATGGTCAAGTACCTAAGCATGACTAGCGGGATAAATAAAATGGCGATGTGCACATTGGCGAGAATTGAGGTCATAGGAAGGTTTCCATAGGTGATTCTACTGTTTGATGATAGAATATGCTTGCTATGTGTTGATATTGGAATACAAATTAGTAGCTGCATGATTATGCCATTGATTGCACTTGAGTTCAGTGTGAGTGCTAACATGTGCTTGGTTTCCCAAAATGATGATTTTCAAAATGAATTTTCATTTTAAAATAACCACCCATTAGGCTTAGTAGCTCACACTCTTCAAAATGTTTTCTTAATTCCCACCCCCCAGGTAGCGGAAGATGAGGAGTTCTAGGGTGCTGCTAAGGCCAAGGTCTGCCACGTGCCCCAATTACACTTCCGGAGGGTTTTTACGGTTGTTGTTGTAAACTTTGTTGTTAGGTTCTTAAGTTGTATAAACGTTATTTCACTGTCGTAATAAAAGATGGGCCTACTTAACCCATTATAGTTTATCTCCTTGACTTAATCATTCTATTGTGTATAAGTTATAGTATGGTATCAGAGTTATTCCACAAGAATCATTAAGCAGTAAGTGTCAGCCTAAGGGTTGATAACTGCTGTAGTCGCATCCCTCTCCTAGGCTAAGAAGGTGGTCTGGGGGCAGAGTGTGACAATTATACCATAAATTGAATATATTAGATTATTATAACGTAAAACTTTATTGATTACAAAAAAAAAAAAAATTGAATATACAGTAGATTATTATAAAAAAAAATTGAATATACAATAAATTATAAATAAAAAATTGAATATACAATAAAATGAATATATAATAAAAAAAAATTATTTATTATTCAATCCCTAACTATCTGGAGCCCGTCTTAGTAACGAAGGACACTTCCTTCGATTATGTCCTAACTGGTTACAAAATCCACATCGTTGTCGAGTGGCTGGTTCTGTCCAATCCATCTCGTTTGTGATAACGTTTGAACTTTTTGGTCTATCAGGTCTTCTCAACAACGATGGACAGATGTAAGACGGGCATATTAGGGTGGTGATCCAGTAATCTTATGCGGTACAGGTTGAAATGAGGAGTGAAGTAACATTTAGCATACGTTGACAATTTTTAGTAGTCCTCAATAAAATCTTCGTAGTTCATGTTAAAATGTGAGCATGGAAATGCCGAATGCTTGCCATTTTATGTGAACAGAGTACCGTCGGTATGATGGCTTGTTCGAGATCACTAAGTATGAAACACCTGAGAAAATTGTAACACATGAAGAGGTGTGTTTAATTTCAGATTGACATGTTGGTATAATTTGCAGCAGTGAACAACCCAACAAATTGGTTGGACGGGACCAAAATGTCACCATCGTTTTCTGCTTACTATCATATCGTCAGCAACTTCATTAAAAAGTATAAAATTTAATTCATTGAAAATTATGTTATCGTGCCGGGTGTCATTTTCAAATTCAAAAGTTCAACAAAGCAATATGAAGATATCAAAAGGAATAAATCGAAGTTGTCTAAGTTTTTTTGACAATCTTAGGAGAAAGCAAATGGACTTAAACACATGATGGAAGATTCAAATATGGGTGGATGACGACAAATCTATCAGAGTGCATAAATAGAGTCCACAAAGGAGCTCGATTGTTGCCTATAAATCTCTTGCTCAGATAACATTTCTTCAAATGCGTGAACTTATTTGAGAAAAGAAGAGCATAAATAAGGGATGCATTTGGAGCGTCAAGATAAACCCAAGACCTATTGATCCCGATGTTTTGTACGACCAGTCCATTCATCGTCATATGTTGTATGACGAGATCGTACTACTGGAGAAATATCTTGCAGACGTCGAAAGGCAGGATTTATTCAGTTGGACTAGCATTTTGATCACAGCCTTAGTCGAGAGATGGAGGCCCGAGACGCATACATTCCATATGTCTGTTGGAGAGTGCACTATCACTTTATTAAGACATAGAAGTGTGTTGGGTTACCTGTGACGGTGAGCCGGTCACCGGAGTGATGTACGATGACTGGTTAGAAGTTTGTCAATTGTACCTTGGTGCGACCCTACCTGCCGACAAGATTAAAGGATCAAGGTTAAGTTTAATATGGTTAGGAACACAATTTCGTGAACTAACAGATGATGTAGACGAGGAAACCGTCATAAGATATGCGCGGGTATATATACTACAAGTGATGGGTGTGAAGTTTGTTTTCAGATAATCAAGTCATTTTGTTCACTTGATGTTCCTGCCACTGTTAGCTAACCTCCATGACTGCGGGCAATATTCGTGGGGTGGAGCATGCTTGGCATGGTTGTATAGATAATTATGCAAAGCAACAAGACCTGAGGTTCGAGAGATAGTTTGGCCTCTCATACTTTTGCAACTATGGGTGGGAGCGATTTCCAACAATGATCTACAGTTACATCATGTTAATGACGCTCAGTTAGTTGGACGAGCCTACGGTTCTCGGTATATTGTTTTAATTCAATTTAATTTTTATATCACTGATCTAGTTAATTTAAATTTCTAAATTATCAATTTAAAAATTTAGGTGGAGAGACAAATTTTGTGTGACTAGACAACCACACATGTAGTCAACCAGTATAGATTTTATTGATTTGCTTCAACCTGAACAGGTACATTACACTAAACTTAATTGATTATTTTATTCACATTTTTGTATTGTATTTGTCTTTTATATTCTCTAATATAATATTTTGTGTTTTTCAGGTTATTTGGGAAGCCGTACAAAATATAATTGTGCATACTTTGCCTAATTTTGTATGAAGTCCAACATATGGCGGACATGAAGTCCATGTCATATTCACATTGTAAGTGACATCTTCCTGAACCAAAGGTGAATTGAGACAAATATTGGTTT